>NW_020884872.1:24690940-24948388 GCF_003945725.1 Corapipo altera
CCAGAAACCACAACAGCTTCCCCCACCCTGTCCAAACCCAGCCATATCTTAGCTTTTCAAAGCACAGAGGTCTGTACTGAAACACCCTGGTTTGTTGATCTCCTCTAAAAGATAGGGAATTGCTGAATTCAAGTAATTTGAATAAAAAGCTGTAATTTCAAGTTACAGGATTTAAACCCTGTGTGATAAAATTGAATTACTTTGATGGCAGGGGAAAGGATCCCCCTGGAAGCATTGCAGTGCAATTGTCTGCCGCTTAGATGCTTTTCCTCACAGAGATCATTTTCCAAACAGATTCCTCCATCACAGACCAGTTTGACCCACTTTCAACGTTGTAAACAGAGATCAGAACTGGAGCGGGAATTTTCCTTGTCATAGGAGGCTTTGCGCTCCATTAAGTTTTGTTTGTACTTTTATTTTTGGTCAGCTGCTCGACAGAAACCATCGTTTAGAGGACAGCTTTGTTCTGTTTGGGGAAATAGGGAGATGCATCAGAGGATGCGATGCAGCAGCCATTTGACACCCCGTTACCCCCCCTCCCCTCCTGTTAGGGGCTTCTGGAGGGCACAAGAGCAGCTGGTTCGGTGCTTTGAAGCCAGGGGATGGGGAAGCGTGCTGGATGCACGGCTGGGTCTCTCAACACCCTGGCCCCCCTCTGTGGAATGGACCATCCCCAGCCATTGCACTGAGCGTAGGATTGAACAACCCAGGAGCTGCTCTGCTGCGTGTGGGAGGCTGATCCAAAACACAGCCGCTTCCTATTGCTGCTCCCGCATTGCTCAGGTGGGAGACGGACAGCATGGGGCTGGCCTCGGGAAAACAGATACAGATCGCTCTCTTGCTGGATGAGACTTGGTGCGTGGCTGGAAGGAAACATCATTCCGTCTCCCTGAGGTGGATTGGGTACTGGTGTTGACATTAATTTGGTTATGAATTGGGATACTATCAGGACTGATGGCAGCAAATATTAAGATCTTTTTACACGTACCTTGTATATCTATATATGATTCTCTTTTTAATGATAGAGGTCTTTGGCTAAATGAGGCGTTCTGAACTGTAATTTAGGAATAAATTAACTCCTTGCAATTCACAAGGCAGATGAACTGCTGTGCATGAGCACAAGCACTGAGAGTCAGTCTCCAAATAGAGGGTTTGGGCTGCCTTGTGCAGCAGCCATCTCGCCAGCCTTGTCCTTGCGATGAGGGTGTGCGCCTGTGGCTCAGGCAAAGGGAAATTTATGTTCACTTGTCTCTGATTTCACATGGATGTATTGGGGCTAAGTACTTCTCTCCTGTTATGACAAGGTGTGACCTGAATGTGGCATTTCAAGTGTTGCAAAGGAAGAAGAGAGGGAAGGTGTTTTGAAGCCAGAGTTAATAATAAGTGATGATCTTTATAGCCCAGTACCTTTGCAGAGGCTGCAACGGTGGCTGTGATCTGACTGTGGAGCCCAGGCAGAGCTTGGGAATTGTGGTGAACATCCCACCAATGATGCAGATGTTACTCCCAAGGTAGAAATTTCCAGGTGCTAGTTGGCCCTGCACAACCTACATTTTGGACGTTCTTCTGGCAGGATGGTTCTGACCCTGATGCTGAAGGTGAGGCTATTGGGGTCTGCCTGGCTGAACCCAAAGGCTGTCCTGCCTTTGCTCGCTATTATCTCTTGGGAAGGTAGTGGGGATACTTGCATTGCAGCAGCAGCAGAAGGTCATCACAGGACTAGACCTGAGAGGCAGGAAGCAAAATCCTCATTTTAATGTGCATATGCTCTCTCCTCTTGGCAATAGTCCTCCCAAGGAGATTACTGTGCTTCTGGCAAGAATAATCTGCCCTGGACAGCTGTGCCTGCTGTGGCTGCATGCGTGGGGTATGCCGGTGTGCCTACAAATGCTATTGCTCCAGGGTGGAAGCACTGCAAGGCCTAGCCAAGCCCCAGAGGAAAGTTATCCCACAGAAGGTTGTTAGAATGCCTTTATCCTGAATACATGCTGTTCTCCTAAGTGTTGCTGTGAGCTTCTTAGGATTGTTTGGTCCTGTTACAGAGTTGTCATTTACCATGTTACTCTTATTGCCTTGTGAGAGCAGGGATGCACAAATTTCTGAAGGATAACGCCTGTGCTTTTCCTGTCTGTGCGCTGGCTCTGTAGTTCTGGTGCCTGGGATATTGTCCAGAGAAATATGGTCTGCCTGTGCGCATAGAGGAAGCAGAGGACTTGTATCTGTGTTTGCTTTCTCTTTCCTTGAAAATCAGATCCTCTCAATGCGTAAAGGTCTAGACTGAGTTAAATAAGGGCATGCCAGACCTTGAAAAGAGGGAGCAATTAAGGAAACTGTTGGCGATTAAATTGTTTTTGTCAGAAAATACAGAAAAATAATGTAGTTTTGCTGGTCTTACTCTGATTAATGTCCTTTCCACAGTTTCTAGATATGTTCTTTCTATGTCTGTGCATAATATGGGCTGCAGAAAAGGTGATTCTTTGGCCCTTGAGTGCCCTACTCACTCTACCCAGGCCATCATCCAAATGCTATGTCTGTATGGAGAAAAGAAAGAACTATGGGGATGCCATCAGCACGCTTCACTCTGTTTACTACTGCATGCTAGTGGCCAAGGGCACCACATTGTTCAGCTGTAATTCAAGCCTTAATAAAACTAGAAGTCTGGCTTCAAAATTGAAGTTTGCAAATTGTATATGTATATAAGTGTATTTATATATATATGTATATAAAATACATATTTATATACATATATACCTAATGTGTACATATATATTTTTAAAATTTTGCTTTGAAACACTGAGGGGCATTCAAGATAAATCATCCTTAAGTAACAGTTGTAATTAGTTATTACACAGTGTCTGTGATTTGAGGAGCTGGAACCTTAAAACATTTCAGCATGACATTGCAAAAATACTGTGAGCTGGCAGCATGAAAGCAGTGTCAGTCTTGCACCTTGGCTGGCTGAGCTTTACTTCCTGATCCTCAGCCAGTGTGACACTCCTGTGCTTTCCCTCACTTCGCTGCATAGAGCAAAACCATTTTCTCTCCACATCTCTCAGTATTATGTGGTTACTGCCATCACCCACCACCAGAATCATAGAGTCATAGAAACATTTGGGTTGGAAGGGGCCTTAAAGATTATCGAGCTCCAACATCCCCATGGTGGGCAGGGACACCTTCCACTAGACCAGGTTGCTCAAAGTCCTATCCAACCAGGCCTTGAATGCTTCCAGGGATGGGGCATCTGCAACCTCTCTGGGCAACCTGTTCCAGTGCCTCACCGCTCTCATTGTGGTGAG
This sequence comes from Corapipo altera, assembly GCF_003945725.1. Classification (NCBI taxonomy): domain Eukaryota; kingdom Metazoa; phylum Chordata; class Aves; order Passeriformes; family Pipridae; genus Corapipo; species Corapipo altera. The sequence goes on from NW_020884872.1 coordinate 24,694,237, forward strand.
GAGTTGAGGAGAGGTGGCCAGCTTCATCTGCTAGAAGTTTCTGTCGTGCTGCTTCTTTTCATGGATCTTTGGCACCCAGTGGCCAGAGCCCCCTGTCCCTTCCTGGCCTGCGAAACACTGCTGCTGTCTACAAGCGTTTCATTCAGATCTCCATTTTCCTGCTCTGCAGTGAGTGCTGTTGGATGATGTTGGCAGCTTGCCCAGGAGAGGATCCCCTCTGTAGGGCTTTGGTAGTCCTATGGAATATTTTCACAGAGAGGGGCAGGGGGAAAAGCAATAAAAATCATATACCCCCTCCACTGGTGCAGCTGTGCTGACAGAAGTGCTTTTGTTGGCTTTGTTAATGTCACTGGGGGAAGTGGTACCGTTAGACTGGCAGAGGAATTCCCTCTCTGGCATATGTTACATCCACACTGAGGAGCGATGCCAGCATATCTAGCAGCAGAGCTCTCCCAGTGTAAACAAACCCTGAGTGATTGGACTCCTGAAGCCTGAGCTTGCGCTGCACCAAAACAGCAGTGCTCCACAGGAAATGCTGCAGGGTTTATGTGAGAAGGGGTGAAAAATCCCTCCCCACCAGCCTCCCTTCACAGCAGAATGTCTTTAGTTCGGTTCTTGCCAAGCCCACACTTGGAGCAGCACTTCACTGGGCTTTTTCCACTCACTGACTTCAGGGAAATACACGTCTTCCTGGGGTTACCTAATGCTGGCACCCCTGGAGCTCCACAGCCTGATGGTGCTGTGTGGGGTTGCATACTAACTGATTTCCTCTTTTTCTTTAAAATAGCAAAAAAAAAGTAAACCCACAGGAATTAGGAGTATTAGTTCTCAGTATCTGGGAAACATGGGAAAGCAGATTACTCCTGCAGCTGGAACTAGACCCTCTTACGTGTATATATCTTTCAGGCACACTCCTGTGCATGTATTCCAGTAGGACTCCTGCTTAATTCAGGTCACAGTGTGGGCCTGCAAGTGGACCCTGATTGCATTTTCAGGGGCAGCTGCCAGTCCTGTAAGCTTTATATGTGTGGCATTCTCAGTTTCTTAAAGCTGTGTTAATGTAGGTTTTTTGTGTGAAATATAAAAATATAATGGAAACTTGAGAAAACAAAAGTCCTGTACAGACTGGTGCCCTTAACTTACTTGTTTGTATCTTAGGGCTTAGTTGAATACCTGCCTCCTAGGAGTCAGTTTATAGACTTCCAGAGAATCACAGAATTAGTTACTGTGGTAAAGACCTCTGAGATCATCAAGTCCAACCTTTGACCGGACACCACCATGTCAACTAGACCATATCACTAAGTGCCATGTCCAATCTTTTCTTAAACACCTTCAGGGACAATGATTCCACCACCTCCCTGGGCAGTGCATTCCAATGTTTAATCACCCTTTCTGTGAAGAAATTCCTCCTGATGTCCACCTGAACCTTTCCTGCTGCAGCTTGAAGACTATGTATTTGATGGGGATTTAAACAGGGTCCAAGAGAAGTGACAAAAGTACTGTACTTCCACTGCAAAGAACCTGCCGTTTTCCTGAACATTGTTTAATACAGGTGTATATCTGAAAGGATGAGCTCAAACAGCTGTATCGGTTTTACGGTGTCATTTTCACAGGGCAGATGAAAGGGAAAAAGTTGCTCTAGTTGTTGTGTAAGACTCCAAGGTGCAGTTTATAAAGGCTGCCACAAACCTGGCTGGCATTTTAACCAAACTGTAAATTTCCTTTGCAAACAGCTAACTTAGGTTTTGAGCGCTATTTCCAATAAAGGACTGAAGCAGCTAACGCAGAACATGTGTGTGTTTGAATGTAGGTCACTGTTAATGAAGGCTGGTCAGGCAGACAAGCATTTCTGTATGTGTGTAGGGGAAGAAATCAGAAGAGCTGGAGGAGTCTTTAGTCAACCAGAAGTGCTCCTCGTTTCAGATACTATAGCAAGGTGGCAGTTGAGGGAGCGCAGAGCTGTGGCTTATGGGTTGGTGTGGTCCATTGAACAGTAAAGAAAAGGTGGTGGGGTAAGGTTGTGTGGTAGAAGAGTAGGGCTAAAATGTGGGATTGGAAGATGGTGGTGTGTAATCTGAGGTGGGACAGATGGAAGGACAGAGTGTGGAAGGACTGGTGTGGGGATGTAGGATCTGCAGCAGAGGAGTGTCAGATGGGGAGTTAGCTGTGCTGATGGCTTTGGAGCAAGGCAGTGGAATCTAAGAGCTGCTGCTGTGGCTGTCATCAGTAGTGGTGTCCAAGCAAGAGGTTTAGGGAACCTCTGTGCTGTATTATTTCATTAAAAATGGGCATATGTCACTTCTCAGAGAGGATGCACTCTTGAGTTCTTCCAAAGGACACTTAAAGGACTCTCGCAAGTCCAGGAGATGACTGGAGTTTGGAACACTAAGAAGATGAAGTCTTATTTTGTTAAAGTCCTGGATGGGGTCAAGAACATAGGTGCACTCTTGCTTTTACCTTCTGCTCTGTCTTGATTAACTTCGTGACCCTGTATCCTTCTCAGCATATAAGAATTTTAGGGCATATTTTAAGGCACCAACCTTCCCCTTTGTACTGTGTGCAGAGCCTAGGTGAATCCTGGGAATGTAAATTTGGGCACCTTAGTGCATGGCTTGTAGGAGCTTCAGTCTTTTTCTGGATCTAGCTTTTACTGTCTACCTGGCTACCTGCTGCTGTGCTTTCAGAACATGGGTTCCCTCAAGCCAAAATATTGCTGTCTATTCCATGGTGACTGCTGTGTGGATTATTGTTGAAAAGTTTGTGGGCAGCAGGTTTTATAGGTTGGAAAGAGTCAGTGCTAAAGAGGTACAGTACCACAGAGACAGTATCATGGTAAGATCTGTTGCTCTGTCAAGACACCTCATCTTAAAACTGTGGTTTTTTGATAATTCTGATCTGTGTTTTTAGTTTAATTATAGTATCCTGCTAATATGCTGTCAGTTCAAAATGCAATTCTTGAAGTGTTTGGGCAACTGCAGAGGGCTTTGCAATCCTTTAAAGTGCAGCTGTGCCTCCTGTTGTGCTGGGAGGAGTGTGGAGCTCCATCCTCAAGTCCTCTGAGCTCAACTCTGCTTACTGTGGAAGGAGTGCTGCCCCTGTCATTGGTACCTAGCAATAGATGCTTCCTCGAGAAGCAGGGGATGTCCTCATGTGTAGCTATGTAGCCACTCTTTCTTTTCCATCCCTACTGGATGCGATTTGTGAGAGCAGGTGTTTGGGACAGAGCGGGATACCTAAACGCTGCAAGGGATGGGCCTGCTGGGCATGGGTGCAGGTGCAAGCAGAAGGTAACACAATTGGGAGTGGTGGGGAGGGAAAGAACCTGCAGGAGCTGTTGGACAGTTGCAGCTTCACCACCCAGGCTAGTATGAAAATGGCCTGGCTTCCTCCTCATAATGTTTTTAATCTCATTTTTATCCCTAAACGTGAATCCTGGCAACAAACCCCAGCCTGCAGCACTTGTGCAGGAGGTGTTTGGCTGTTTGTCACTGTGCTTCGTTGGAAGATCCATTGCCCTTGACCAGTCAAAGAGGCTGGAAGCAAAGCACAGCTGCTGTGGGACTGAATGTGATCAATAGGACCCTTTTGTTAGCTTTGCTGCATTGTTCATGTACAGTATTTTTACTGGTTAGATTGTGGCAATGCTTTGTGTGTACAAGGTGTTCTGAAACCTGGAGAGAAAACTGTTTCATGCTGAGAGGGGAATCTGGTGTAAAAGGCTCCAGGCAGGATGAATAGGATGAGGTCCAGCATGTGGTAGCAAAGAACAATATCCTCATCACACAGTCCCTACAACTCTTCCCTTTGAGAATGCATTCTTCTGCAATGCTCTTTACAATGCAGGATTTCCCCCTGGTATCCATACTTGAGGGCTGAGTCTTTGAACTTCAGACTTGAGCAGCCATACTCCTGAACTGGACGTTTTTAAGTGTCTGCTGGACATGCCCACTAGTTTGTAGCTAGCTGTTGTGTTCCCTATTAGTTTCTGCTTCTAGTAACTGAGACAGTCTTCTAACTCACATAGTAAAGCATGTTGTACATATTATATGTTGAGCTAGATAAATGATTGATTTAATTTATATGTAATAACCCTGCTGTCATTCAGTCTCTTCCTATTGTCCTCTTGGTAGATTCCAGTTTATATTTAAGACCTCGTACACCTCTCTGCCTTTGACCCATTTTGTCAACTTGTTCTGCAGATAAATGCAAATAAACAGCTAATTTCCCATTCATATAACTGAAGATGTCTCCTATTTTTTATTAATTTCTCATGTTTACTCATTGCAGTCAAAGAACTGCAATTTTTTTCTTTTAAACTCATTATTCTACACATTCCTTGCATATTTTCTTAAGATAATTTCCCTGTCCAAATGAACTAATGGTAGCCTTTTTCATTTTTTTAAGACCATCCCTGTCATACCTTTTCATGATGCAGCCTGTCTCTGCATTGCTCTTTTTTATTATTGTGTTGTTGTTGATTAAAACCACAGATTTAAACTGATCAAAAAGGATGTAACATTTAGCTAGGTACCATCAATTTGCATTGCATATTGTTCTCACCTTTTCTGGATGGTAGAAAATGTACTCTGCTCCTTGATATCTGCAGTGCATCACATGTGTCCTCATTGAACTAGCTGTGATTTCCAGAACTGCTCCCTGAGAGATTAAATCTTAATCAGAACCTGTCCCTGAACAACAAAGAAGTGGTTTAAACTGTGGCATCTCTGTGTATTACCTTACTTGTCTCCTTGGATTCCACCGTGGCACCCTGGTCCCTAATTAAGAATCTGTCATGCCCCTCTGGAATCTTTGTCTTTTCTAATTACTATTAACCTTTTTTATTTGTATTACCAGAGCACATACAGGTTTCAGTTGGACACTGAGGTCTCTTTGTGCTAGGAGCTGTATACACGTATAACAAGAAGACAACCCCCATTAATGAACTGACATTGTTGGTCCGTGAAAGCAAGAGGATGAAGCAAATACTGGAGAGGAAAATATGTTACCTCTTTATTTCATTTGCTTTATGTACATGCAGTCTACTTTTTATTAAGCTAAGTCATTTTGGAATATGACCCTACTTTTATTTTGTTTATCCTTTCTTCTCTGAATATATTTGGTGCCTTTCACGCAGGCTAGGCCTTACCTGCCTGTGGCCTGCTTGCTTGCATGATGTTCTGTTACATTTTGAATAGCCTGTGAGGCTATAAATGTGATCTGTGAGAGACAGGTCTTGCTCCTGAGCTTCCTGTAACTGTATGTAAAGGATGTCATATTCCATAAGTGTAATTTTAACATGGGCTTAGCCCATGTAACTGCACTTGAACATCCTGGGGCGGGGTTGAGTTTGTTCTTCAAGTCCCTTACTGTGTTTCTCAGCTGTCTGTAGCAAAAGGCTGCCACTCTCACATTAAGATTTCCCAGGTAAATAATGAGTTTGCTTCTTTTTATGGGATCATTAGCACTTAAAATTTCTAGCAGGATGCAAATGCTAAGATACTTTTGAATTCTTTACCCATATGCTTCTGTCTTCTGTTGGATAAAAATGCCACTGCAGCCATAGAGCTAAGAAGACATAGCCTGCTTCTTTTATCACCCCGAAGTCTTTTCCCTTGTTTTGTGAGGGAAGAAATGGCATTTCTAAAGATTTACTGTAACTTATTGTTTTGAAGGAAGATGATTTTTAACTGGAAACATGTATTAGAGAGCATTAGGGTTAAGGTCTCAGATGTATATTTGGCATGTATTTTAAACTTCCAGACCTGACATAGAGCAATTTGCAGAGTTTGGGTTTTCTTTGTTGTTTCTTTAATCTTTAATTGGAAATTTTTTTCTTACTCTAATCATGTCTCCCCTTACATCCCCCCCTTTTTATTTTTTTGGCCTCTTTTCAGGTATTATGTGGTCTCTTATGAACTATGTGCAGCCTTGTATGAGTTGGTAGTACATACATCTGGGTTTCTTAGAATTATGGAGCTTAATGTGTTGGAGTCTTTGCGACATTTTGTGTTAATGTGGATTATGTTATGAGACAAGACATTTGTTTCTTTTAAGAGAAATGTAGGTTTACTGTAGGTTTTCTTACCAGGGGTTGTTAGTGTTTGGAGAGCAGAAGTAATGTTAAGGTTTCTCAGAATGAAAAGAGGCCTTGATGAACAAATTAGAAGAAAAAGAAAATGGGGGGTACAAAAAAAGAGATGAGGAAGTAACAGCTATAAAGGGAGATAAACCCCAATTATTACGCAAATAGTTTAAGAAAAAACAGTTATAAATTGCAACTATATAATTCTTATGTAAATATTAAGAGTATGTAGGAAAGAGCATACTAGAAGCATCAATATAGAAAAACTGAAAGAAGTCTCAGGATTCTGTTTTAACAAGGGATGTTGGTATGATAGACTGAGCTTGAGATTTCTCAGTAGAATTAAGAAGTAAATTAATAGAGTAATCAGAAAGTATATCAAGTAAGACTGATGAAACTCATAATGTTTTCAGGAGGGTTCTCTCACTTCTTGTATCCTTCAAACTTCCTGAATTTGTCTTTCAGGATGTTGTACTTGCATAGGACTTCTTTGGCATTCCATTTGCATTATAGTATGGTAAAAGGCTTGTTCTTAACCCATGGTGGTTTATTATAGTACCAGATAATTTGAGGAGTTTGGAGGGTATGTGTATGTGTGCTCTTGCTTAAGGAAAGAAAAATTCTTCGACTTGTATTGTTACCAAATTCCTTGTATTACAAAATAGCAGCTTTGATTTAAAACTCACCTGAATTTTGCATTTAGAAAATGATAGTGACTTGTGTTTTAAATTTCTTTATACCAGGTTGACCCTGTCATGCTGTTGCATTTGTTAATTTTTGTGGTATTGTGGGATCAGAGGTATCTTTGATATCATATAAACATATGGGAAGGCACTAAGTTGGATTCAGCTTGATACATGTTTAGAGTCGACCTTGTGTGAAGTTTCCAGTGCTATGCAGGTGGATTATACTGTGAGATTATGTAGCCTTGACGTACATGTGCTTTAAACAAAACTTCCTCTGACTGTAAAATGTAGTCAAAGGCCACCACGCTGCGTGTTGCAACACCTTGGCTTCCAGCGACTTTCCAGGGCACTTGGAAAGACTTTCCCTTTCCAACAGAACAAGGTGTCCAGGGCTGCATCTTCACTGCAGGTCAGTTTTGGCAATGATTTATTTGCTGAACTACTTCACAGAAATGAATGAATTTTTTGTGAAACTATATGTGCTTATGTGCACATAGAATTTGAGTGAAGCTGTGGGAGGTGAAGCCATGCCCCTGAAGCGCTTGGGGATGGCTGCTTTTCCTTGTTACCCTTGGCTGTCAGGGTAGAGGCTGAGCTGAAGGCACCGTGAACGTGCCTGCAGAGAGCACATGCTGTGTTGCCAAAAAGTCTTAGGTTTAGTCGAGGTTATCCTCTTTGTGAAATTGCTTTTCTTCTGGGGTAGGAAGGGGCTGTTTAATAAACTACAGATAAACGAAGCTCGTTAACATCAGACCCTGGTAATTATTAACTCCGGGTGCTAATATTTTTCCACAGAGGTCTTCGGGGCATTTTTCATGTATTTCCTAGTTAGAAAACCGATACCTAATGGTAGACCGACATCAGAACAAGGAGGCACCGGCAGCCTCACGGACGACACGGGCCACCCGCAGCGTACGCCTTGTCCCCTGTGCGCGACCACTCCTCGTGCCGAGGAAGGGCCGTTCCCGTGCAGTCGCCTTGCCCTGCAGCCAAACCCGTCACGGCACCGGGCTCTGTATCACCATTTAACAAATTAAGAAACGCTGGGCGACGAGGCCCGGGGGCGCTCCCACGGCGGGTCCCCGCCCGCAGCCGGGGCGGGGCCGAGCGCCTCCCTCCCTCCGCCCTCCCCGCGCCGGGGCAGAGCCGCCCGCGACCGCGCCTGGCCGGGGCACCCCTGCCCGCGCTCCTGCCCGCCGCCCCCCGCCCTCGCACGCCATTTCCTGTGCTCCGTGTTTACTTCCCGGTTCAACCCCTCCAGTGGGAGCGATTGGCGCTGCCGCCTACGAGGGGAGCGGGAGGTGAGGGGAGCGGCCGGGCGGGGGACGCTGGTGCGGTACCGTCCCCTCCTATCCCCGCGCTGAGCCGCCCGCCTCTTCTCTTGCAGGTGTACCCGGAGCCGCGGACCGAGGGCGAGTGCCTGAGCAACATCCGCGAGTTCCTGCGGGGCTGCGGTGCCTCCCTGCGCCTGGAGGTGAGTCGGGGCGGGGGGCACCCGGCTCGGTCCCGAGGGCGGGGGGTTTCTCGCCCTGCCTTTGTGCCCGGGCTGACAAGATGGTGGCGGCCGCCCCTCCCCTGGCTGCGGGCCCGGGGGGCGGCGGGGAAGCCGCTGCTGCCCACCCGGGGCTGCCTCGGCGGCCTCGTCGCTGTCCGCTGCGCTGCGGTGGCGGCTGCGCCCCGGGCGAGCCTCGCTCCATCGCCGCGGGATGGCTCGGCTTGCGGGAAGCGAGAGAACCGAGCGCGCTGGTACCGCGTGGAAGGGCCGCGCTGCTCCTCGGAGAGCGCTGAGCGGGCAGGGCGCACCCCGACCCTCTGTCACTGCGGAGAGCCGGGGGTGGGGTTCGCCGGGCCCCGGGGCGGCTGAAACCATTGCTGTTCTGTCCGAGAGAATTCTTGGTGCCTATCAGCTGTGTCCGATAAATTCGTGAGATTGCTTCGGAAGCGCCGCGTTTGGTTTACAAGAAATTAAGTTGGTAACAGCCGAATGAAATGCTAATTGAAGAAAATGGCAGGTGCTGTTCCTTCTATTTAAATTTGCGTTACATAAAAGCCTAGCAAACTGCCATCTTTTCCGAACGTGTGTTCGCAGGGTTTCAAATTAGGTACTTGAATATTGCCAGTATATTTAGCTGTAGCAAGTACATAGTGTTGTCGAGTTTACTTGATGTTTGTGTGTGGGAAGGAACTGATGCGACTAAAAACAGGTTTCAGCGTCTCTGCGTTTGGAAGTGAGAGGTATTGTATTTTCAGTTATCAGAGACATTTTTTGGGGTGGAAAAAATAGTTTCTGGTGCTTCTGAACTTAAATTAGTGAAATGTTGCCGTAATTAATTCTCAGGGTCTTATAGTATCTCTGGTCCTGCCTTTGATTTTTGCCAGGCAGTAATCAAATATCATTAAAAATGACTTTGATTGCTTTCCTGAGGCCTCTAAGTATCATTAGTGAAATTAGTCATACTTAGCAGGACTTGCATTTAATCATAGGTTTCTTTATGGGTAAGGATGGAAATTAAGACAGTTTTTAGCACTGTTCTTGTAGAATATGTTTTTACATTTTTTACCCGCCTTCTCTTCTCCCCTCCAAATACATAGAGAATCTTGTAGAATTTGATGGGAGAAAAACCAAATTAAATCCTAAAATACTCACAAACCAGGTCCTGGGGTGAACTGTCCCTGATGTCAAGGGGTTTTTCTTGGGGGGTTTTTTGGGGTTTTTTTGGGGTTTTTTTTTGCTTTTGCTTTGGAGCATCTGTCCCTCCATTTGTCTTTTTAGAGCTGCACTGAGTTTTTCACACTTTGAATGTTCATGTGTGTGAGCTGATCCACATTTCAAATAGCAGATATGCGTGAATTTGAGAGATCTGGGGAGGAAGACACTTCAAATCTCAATGCAGAAATAAATCGAGTATTGCAAATATTAAAGAGGGGAAAATAGCACTAATATCTTCCCTTTCTCTTTACTAATTTCCTACATCATGTCTTTCACAAAGCTTGGAAGTTATTGCAATTGTGACAAGCTGGGGATAGTTACAGCGTTGCGGTTTGGTCTCTCTTTTGTAGTTGCAGAAAGCTTTTCTCAGCTCTTTTCTTTGGGGTGACAAGAAAATGAAGAAAAATGATTAAAGAAAATATAATTTTTGTCTTGCTCTCAGAGCCTGAATATTTTTGGGCATAGTCAAATTGTTAACCTGGCCTCAGGGTCTTCTCAGCAAGACTGCCGGAAACACCTTTCTTATGTGGAGGTAACTGGCAGCAGTAGCTTCCAGCTCAGCATGTTGGAACAGGAATTACTCCCAAGCTACCAGAGGAGTTCAGAGGCTTGCAGGAAGGGGCACAAATGCTTGGGCTTATGGAGCCTCCTGTGTGTGTATTTATGGCTTGTATGTTGGCCATTCCCTGTTGTTTTCTCATTAGTCTTTCCAACCCCCTAGCTGTGGCCAAAGATGAGAGGAATGGTAACCTGGATTCAACCAGTGAGTAGCTGGCAGGGGCCTCTTCGCCATCGGCTGCTCCTGGGCTCTTTCTCCTCCCTCCTTTAACAAGGTGTGAGTCAGCCCTCATGGATCTCTGCCTTTTTTGCTGTGTGAACTGGGAAGATGCCATAGCTCCCCTGTGCAGCATCCATGTAATGCTTCCTTAACTGTGATCAGGTTTAGAGATTGCATTGAACGAAGAGTGTGAGGAAGCGGGGTATTTTCAGAGAGACCAGATTAGCTAGCAAGGAGTTAGTGGTGAGTATAAATATTTGACAGAGAGGTGGATGTGTATGTGCTAGCTTAAATAGTAGAAACACTTGGACAGTATGGTTGTCAGAGGAAGCTCTGGAATGGTTTGAGATGTGACCTTGTTCTGATCACTAATTTGGTGTGTTTCTTAACAAGTATTCCACAACATGGAGTTTTGCATGACCTCTAAGGGTTGCACTTGAGCCTTATGTTGAATCTGAGTTATCTGTAGCTGGATCGGGTCATTTCTCAGTGTGTAGTTTTGTGAGCATGGTAGAAGCAAGGTAGTACTTTGATTAGACTAAGTTCAGCATTGCACAAGCACTTTTTGCTCCCAGATCTGAACTCCTCTTGGAAGTAATGGTATTGTATTTTTACAAAACCATGTCAGAGCTCCTTGCCTTGCTGGAGCTCTGTATGGCTCCAGTTTTGGAGACTTTGTCACAACATGCTTAAGAACTTGATAAACTACTGTGGTTAATGGAAAGTTGCACAGTAGTAGATGAGTTCTTAGAGTTGCTTTTCTCTGTGGCATCATGTAATAAGAGGACATGATGACTGTTGTTTTCTTATCTGAAAAGTAAGGGGCAGAGATGAGAAATTTTGTTGGTTTCGAAGTGTTCTGGTGTCTGAAAGTTGTTCTTATTTTCTTCTTACTTCCCAGTGAGTTTTGGCTGTTAGAAAGATAATAGAATATTCAGAATGGATATTTCAAATTCTAATGAGAAGGATTGCTGTTCCTCAGAGGAAACCAGTGGATCCTTCCCACATGCCTTAGTATTTTTTGATATTTAAATGTTCCAGAGAAAAGTACTTTATCTGGAGCTTGCAGCAGTCTTCTGTGAGATGAAATCTGTGTTGGTAAAGCGCAGTAAAATAACCAGAAGAATGTTCTGCAAGTGTTGGTTTTTTAAAAAATTATTCTTTAACATATTCTTTTTTGTTTGTGGATACAAGGAGCTGAGACATTAATGAAAAAATGTTCCTGAGACCTCAACCAGGGACTGAATTTGCAACTCCATGTTGTTTTTCCCGTCTGAAAACTGTTAGTGTTTGCTTAGAATAATTATAGTGTTGAATAGTTTATTCTACTTTGAAACTTCACTGCCAATGGTGGATGCCTGTATAGATGGAAGGGACTGTAGAATAACTGCTTATGTTGTCAATTCACAACTTATTTTGCAACTTTTCCTTAGGATATTTGCTGCATGCTGTTCTTGGCACTTTTGCTTTAAAGGCAGTTTTCCCCTACCGTTTTAATTTTGGGTGGGAAGACACTTAACTGTACTTTCTTCTGAGGAGCATGACATGCTTTTCAAAACAGGGTCCTAGATACTTGTTGTACCTGATGGATTCTGTTCTGGAAGAATATGGGTCACTATGTATGGTTAAGATGGAACTGGCTGCAGATGTATCTTCCACAGAAGTTTGGCAAAAGAGACAAAAATGAAAAAGTGATGGTCACAGAGCATTTGTTTCTACCTGAGCCCTAAGAAGTTTTGCCATCACAATCATCTTGTACCTATATCATGTTACTCTGGTTTTGTTCTCTTTCAAAGGAGTTTCAGCTTCCTGAATATAATGCAGTCTTTTCTTAGTCTTTGACTAGAGCTGTTTGACAGCTTGCAGGGCCAAAAAGAGGGCATGGAGAAATCACCGTATAGTTCAACAGCAGTGAAGTTTGTTTGGGGAGCACTTAAATATAGAATAATAAACAAAAATAATTTAATGGAAAGCCATGTTAGTGTCTACGGTTTAAAAGGCAGATTGCTTGGTATAACCTGTGAACAATACCAAGCTCTACATGATCAAATTCCATAAGCAGTGTCTTGGAGCATTTTTTTTCTGGTTTTCATCAAATAAAAGATTAATGGTTACTTATCTGCAAGTATCTAATGTTAACAGATTTCTTGAGCTCAAAAATATTTTATGTTTTTGACTTTTGTACTGATGGGCAAGATGGCTAATGGAAATGAAAGACAATCTAAGAACCTTTTCTCTACCTGCCAAGAAACCTGCTTGCCTCTGGGGTGGGGTTCAGGATGGTCATTTTAATATATTGGCAGCAATGCTGAAACCAGCATTTTATTTCTACAGTAAACTGACCAAAGAAGAAATAAAGCAAACCTGGCAGCCTTATGCACTCTGAGATCCTGTGTTTGCTTATTATAAAATCCCTTGTACAAGAGGGATTTGCCCTTAAGGTTCAGAACACTGCATGCAAATTTGGGAAATATAATTCATGGCTCTCAAGATTTAATCAAGATATACAAATGCCTATAAATGCCCATAATAGAGCGCTAACCTTGAGGAAAATTTTGTAAGGGGTACCAGTGTCATTCTGTTAGATCAGCTAATCTTTTGGGAGCAAGTGTGCCTTGTCTGTCTTCTTCTCTCATACCTACCCCTACCATAGCAGTTCATCTGTTAGGTAATACTTCTTTCCTCTGAGCCTTACATACTTCTTTGGATCATTATGGCTACAGTCCTACTACCGCTGTGGATTTGGAAAGGTATTTTGCCAGATGGCTTTCAAAGATGTATTTGCATAAGGAAGATATAGGCTCTGCTGCTGGTGTGGATGGATTTGGCTGGCAACTGTTAGTGAATTAGGAATAAATAGTTTTCTAGTACTGAAGAACTTTATGCCAGTCTTACGATGATGTTATAGAAATTAAATCATCCACCTATTCCTTTCAGCCCTTGTTCAAACTGTCCGTCTTTATTTTGTCAAGAACAATATTCTTTGAATTTGCTCTTGACTTTATTCCAACAGAATGTCTTTCTAACCCAGAAGGTATGCTGCCAAACACCTTCAGGATTCTTTGTCATAAACATTTGCCAGAATGTTGGTGTTTTAAAGTTACCATTCTTTGCTTACAGACCACACATTGGAAAGTTTTATTTGGAAGCTGAGATCTCACTGGTGTTTTTCAAAAGGGAAAAGCTGTACCAGAAATTTGTAGCTTTTAATTGAGATATATATTCCTTCCCCCCATTCTCACCCCAGTTTGTCCTTGTTCACGAAACTACTCTGAATATATAGTTACACAGTTAAATGCAGTGTGTCACTGCAACTTAGCTTGTACGTACTGACCTCCAAGACATGACTGTTCCCGTCACCAGTTTGTCCTTTTTCTCATGTGTAAATATGATGATTCTGAAAATCAGAAATCAGTGTTTCTTGCAGTTTGTTTTCAGGTCTTTGTTTTTGTTTTTTTTTTTTTTTTTGGGAGGGTATGGGGGGTGAGGGACCGTCTGTTTTGCGCAGGGTGTACAATAGAGAATTGCAGCCTGAGCTCCATGATTGGAAGTCCGTGTTACCGTGTCTTGGAACCTAAGGTAGAAAGAGGCTGTTACTTGACTGTTTACATTACTTTAATAAGAATGGCTTTTTGTGATATGAAGGTTTCTTATGATTCGCAATCCTTTGTATTCCCATTGAAGAGAAGCCTTTGAATACTACTTTAAGGGTGTCTTACAATTAGAATGGCGGAAAAGTAGTCTTTTTTTCCTGAGGTCAAGCCACTTCCTCATCTTGTATACCATTCATGGTGTCATGATAGGTGAGAAGGTGATGCAGAGAGGCAGGAACATACAGCATTGGACAGGAAGGAATGGCAGTACCAGAAGCTGTTACAGTTTTGTTCACTAAAATATAGTCTCAAACACAAATGTACATCATAGCTTTTGAGATCCTCACATGGTTCCCTGTTCACTTAAACCTTCTTTCTCATTCTATGAGAATTTATTTCTTGTGATTCTACTGAGCTTGTTGCATCACCAGTAGTGTGATATTCTGCTATCACCTTTTGACTAAAGTGACTCCAGTGGCTTTCATTAAGTAGGAAGAATGTATCTCCTTATTGGGGTTCATGTTCAAAAGCACCTAATATGGAATAGTTTTAAAAAGACTTAAAAAAAAAAAAAAAGAAAAAGGTAGCAAGTAACAAAAGTGGATTACAAGTGTGTGTCTTTGTCACAAATACTGTAACAACCAGCTGAGGAATGTGCTAGTATTTCTTTGGCTGCTTCAGGTTTATATTCAGTACTTCTCAAGTAAAAAAAGATTTGAAATTTTGAATTGGATCATGAATATTTTAATTCCTGCCACTTCTTTTGTATTGCATGCTGGTGTGATACTTTGAACACAGAAATATAGGAGAGTGGGCATGTAGACTCTGGCACAATGGCTCTATATCATGAGTGCAGAACCCTTTCTTTGCTGCATGGACCATACGTGATGATGAGTCCAATGTGTCAGCATACATTTGAATTGTTTCAGTCATGTCTTGGTGATCAGCATATACAAGGCAAGTTACAGTGGCGTTGTAAATATTAACTAGTTCTTCTAGCTTGGGCTGAGATAGAGTTGATTTTCTTCCTAGAAGCTGGTATAATGCTGGATTTTGTATTTAGGATGAGAATAATGTTGATAACTCGATGGCTTAGTTGTTGCTGAGCAGTGTCTACACTAAGTCAAGGACTTTTTAGTTTTTTATGCTGTCCTACCAAGGAGAAGATGGTGGGGACAGGGAGTTGGACACCCTGGACAGCTGACCCCAGCTGACCAAAGGGATATTCTATACCGTGTTACATCGTGCTCAGCGATAAAACTGGGGGGGAGTTGTCTGGGGGCTGTCTGCCTGCTGCTCAGGGACTGACTGGCATTGGTAAACATTGGCTGATGTGCAGTTCCATTGTACATCACTTCTTTTGTATATTCTTTAATCGTTATTTTCTCTTCCTTTTCTGTCCTATTGAATTGCCTTTACCTCAACCCATGAGTTTAACCCCTTTTTTTTTTTTTTTTATTCCTTTCCCTGTCTCACTTTGGGGAGGAGTGAGTGAATGGCTGTGTGGTGTTTAGCTGCCTGCCGGGTTAAACCACAACATTGGTATGGATCTGTTCAGAGCAGTTTTGTGAATGAGTTGCTCTGTGGTTTGGGAGAGGCTTCTGTGTAACTGCTTTATTTGTGGTGTTCGTCTGGATCTTGAGAATGAAATGAACCTTCATCTAACAATTAAAATGTATTGCACTATTAATTGAGAATGCACAGAAGATTTCAGCATTGTACTCATGCTCAAATACACCAAACTGTTTTCACAAGAGGGTTTCAGTGCTTCTTTGATAGAAGAGGAGTTAATCATGTGAGGGAAAGTGTGGAAACTAGGAAAACCAGGAGAAAAGGGTGGGTAGAGAGGGCTGAAGGGTTTTGAGCAGAGCTTCAGAGTCCTTGAGGCGTAAAATTCTCCTGATTTGTCAGAGGAGTTCTTACTCTCTGATTTCTTTGGTACTCTCCTGCTCTCCAGCTCTTTATTATGAAGTGCAGCGAGGAAGGGCTTATCTGCTGGTTTTCTGAAGGCTGAGAGCTGTGGGAAGGGGGCACTTCGGATTAGCCCTGAGCAAGGAGCAAGCTGTGCAGGGTTGGTGGGAATGCCAGGTGTGAAGACAGCTCTTAGGAGGAGAACAAGTGATCTGCTCCATCCTCCTCAGCAAGAGAGCATCAACAGGTACAGCAGAGAGAGGAATGGAGATGGCATCAGGACAGTGTTGCACTTGCTGTGAGGCAAGTGCTGAGCAGTGAAGTGTGTTTCAGAACTCAGGTCTGTGTACATGACAGGACCTGCCTGCCATTTTCCTTCCCGGAGGATGGCTATGGTCTTGTTAGTTGCTGTTGCGGTTTTTAGGAATGCTTTGTGAAGTTGGACTTCAGAGGTCTCAGACTCCGTCTCTACACACGCACTTCTCTTTAATAGTTTTGAAGACTTGTAAGAGATTTTTTTAGCTGGCAAACACTGAAAATAGAAATGTAGTTAAAGCTTGTACTCTACAACTACGTTTGTGTATACTGAACACAGTTACCTTGTTATTAGCTCTCAGCTGATTTCCCAAGTCTGTGTGTGTGACAGAGGGAGAACAAAAGATTACCTCTATACAGAATGGGTTATAGGTGGTAATATATTGTGTGAAGAAAACTTGAGTGCCTGGAGACTTAATGATGTAGCATTGTGGTTTTTTAACATATGCATTTGGACTAAGGTCCTTGGAGCTGAAGTGCATTCTACCGTAGGGGAAATGGCAGTGCTCAGTCTCTGCAGAAGCTTGGAAAACTTTCTTCTTTTATGACAATGACTATGTTGCATCATTTTGACAAAGAATGAATTCTAGCAGAACGTTTGCTTTGAAGATTACCTCAGGACTACACAGAGGAGAGTCCAGCCTCACAAAACAGGCTGCTGTTTTTGTTTACTGTCATCCTGCCAGAATGTTTTGATTTTACTTTGAACTTAAGAGTCAGCGTAAATCACTCCAGTTACCTGTAAATGATGCAATATCAAATCTAGGTCATTTGTGACTTGCTCTGTTTTCTTAAGTGCTTCCAGGTTTGCAACTGTTTGCAACTTCTGCTTACATGTAAGTGTCTTGGCGTGTATGGGAAAGGTGATATGCATTCTGCTGTGGAGAGTAGGTTTCACAGGCTTGATTTGGCAAGACGGTGTTGATGAGAGGAGAAAAGTGCCTTGTTCTAATTGAAAGGAAAAGGAATATTAGAATACAGTGATTTTTCCTTTTCTTTAAGGGGAGTTATCTTAGTGTGCTCAGCTGAATACACAAACAGCTCTAGTACTTGCATGTTTCTGCTTGAGCCCTCTGTTCTGCTGTAGTTAACTGTTTAGATGTTTCATCAGATGCTGGGCTGGTCCTGTCAGTATTACTGAGAGCTGGAGTTTGCCTGTGTGGGAAGCACTATGATTTTTTGACACTGCTAGCTTTTTCCAGGTCTTTATGTTTTTCAGAAAATACTGAAGAATCCTAGATAATGGAGAAAATTGCAGTGCTGAAAACCTCAGACTCTCGTTACTGAAAATTTTAGGTGCCTTGAGCTCTGTGCCTCAGTATGCCACCTGTCTGATGAAGCCAGCAGGATTTAGCTGGTTGGCTAACTTGGGGGCAGGTGAGGAGGGAAACTCAGCTATGTGGGAAGATGATGGGATGTTTCAGTAGGTGGCAGTCCTTCTCTGAATCAGTCCAGGGCCAGTGATGAGCCTGGTGTCAGAGGGAGACAGGGAGAGAGGAAAAAAGAGGGAGCAAAGTCTTTCTGTCAGTGCCATCTTGTGGGCCAAGTGCAAATACCCGAGCCTGAGCACTGGTGTTTGGGAAAGAAGAGGAATATTCCCTCTGTTGCAGGACCATCTGCCTGTGTGGTGTCCTGAGGTGGCTCTGCCCTGCTGGCAGCCTTTGCTGGGGGAGTGAGAAGAGCCTGTCTGGGCAGCCCAGCAGCAGCTGCCCTCTTTGCCTTTGGGACCAGCAGGGAGAGGGTGAGGCATTCTTCAGGTACCCTTCACTTTCTGAAGGGCTGGGGCTAGAAACTTATATTTAGCGGATGAAATCCTGCTTAATTCTTCTCCCCCCAAACTTCAGCTGAAGCCATAGACTTCTTCTAGTTTTTTGACTGTTGTGTGTTTTGCGCCATGGTGGAGTGTTATCCAATTGGCTGTGCTTCTTTGAATGAGGTAGAGTATTTAGAAATTGTTAAGTAGCAGTTGCTTTTGAGTCCAGTTTAGAAAAAAACAGTGAGCCAAGTCCCTGCTCTGATAAAAAATCCTCGATGCTACTTGCTTTACCAACCCTACAAAAGGTAGCATGCAGCAGTGCAGCTGCCTTGGATGGTGAAATAATAAAGGAAAAAATAAAGATGCCATGTACTTTCTAGTCATGAAGGGTATCTTCACAGATCCTCTCCTGCTACTGCTGAGTGATTTTTAATACATAGTTTTTTTTTAATCTGTTCCCGTGCTCTCCACTGTCTTTTCTGCGCCCTACCTGTGACTTGTTTTCCTTAAGCAGGAGGGCATAAGAGTGGTTATCAGAGAGAGGACTAGTGGTGGTTGGTGAGAACATGGTGATGACATGCTTAATAGTTTTTTCCAGACATATACTTGTTAAATATCTTGCAAAATTCTTACCTGATCAAGTCTTTTCCATGTGATGTCCACTCATGTTTCACAAGAATCCCTATGCTGTTTTGCATGATGACTTGAGGAGAGTATTAGCTGGAAGTGCCAGCAAAAGGAGTCCTCCTAGGCTAGTACTGCTGAAAAACAAACCATTGCCATTTTTTTCCTCTCGTCTCTCATCTCTCCAAGAAGGGGCCTTTACTGGTTTGATTCTTTCATGCAACTCACTCAGTAGGTGAATGGAAGGAGTATGTGAGAGGGGCATTTTTCTTCTAATGGCATTTCCAGTATTGGAACAAATTAAATAGTCCTCAGTTTTGAGAGTGACTTAAGTGTGCTGAGATTTGTCTGAATAGGATTTTGGTCTCTATGCTGAAAGCACTAATGTGCCTTTTTTTTTTTTTTTTTTTTAAATTTTAGGGGCCTGTACTCTGGATATCCCAGGGGCAGGGTTTGAGTGCTGGTTAAAATGTTTTCCCATTGCACACCTGCCTGGCAGTGACTGAACATGGTGGAGCAGGACTTCTGTATACTAGGCAACTTCCTCTGCAACCAGGAAAATGAAGTTCAACTGAAATAGCAAAAAGATAATTGATAGTGGGATTATTGGTGGTTCAGTGTAGCATTAACTGGTGGTGAATTTGTGTAATGAAGGCTGCCAATTTAACTGGTTGCTGATGCCAAAGGAGGAAGTCTGCTCCCACCTTTGCTTTGCCCTCCCTTCCATAGCTATTTCATTTTGTGCTGGTTCTCGTGTGTGCCAGATGGCTGAGTAAATCTATACAACTGCAGCCTCTTCCCTCACAGCCCTCCCAAAAGAAGCAAAAGGGAAGGGGAAAAAAACCATTCCACCATGGGCAACAGAAAATTGTGCTTCCACTAGTCCACTGCTGATAGCGTGGTGAGCCACATTGCCTCTGGGCATGGTCTCAGTGCCAGAGTTGATGCTGGGAAGGAGTTAGGAACACCTGTTTGCTGCTGAAATAGGCATTCCTGCTCTTCTCTGGATAGAATTGGAGTCCTGTGTAAATTATCTTTGAGAGTCCCATCGATGGACAGTTGCTCAAGCATCTGTCTGTGTAAGGGAGGGAGGAGTTGGTTTGGTTGGTGGGGGAGTGGGAGGGGATGTTAGGCTGTGGCAGCACACTGGTTTAGATTAGTGCTATCTGCAGTGGAAACACCCATAGCCAGGCATCTGCTGATTCTGTGTTTGGCTCTCCTTACAACTCTGGCACCAAGCATGTACTGCCTGAGTATTATTTTTGTGTCACCTGTGTGAGTTTACACCGTGTTTCATGATTATTTCTGAGAAATATGAGCAGAAAGACCTCTTGCTTTATTTTTAGATGATCTGCCAGACTCCCAGTTAACTGCTTGTTACTTCCCTGCCATTCTCTGGGTTAGATTTTTGTTCCAGTATAACTGCCCCCCCAGAACTGAATCAGGGTGGATCAGTTGAGTGACTGTGGCACATAGGACACAGTGGAGAAGGGAGCAGTCTGGGACCTCCTCTTTTGGTAGCAGCAACTCAACCTAAAATAAATAATCCTTTACTTACTTTTTAACTGGATCAGTCTATTCTTCAAGTGTTTTGAGTTCATTCAGTCAGTACAAAGCAAGGGGGAAAGAGTGGGTGGAATTTATCACCCTCCCTCCCACACACACTTGTTCACTTAATTAAAGAATAAAAATGAGGTAAGAAAAATACAGTTCCTGGTTCTAAAGTCTGTTACCAGAAGGTACCTAGAAGCACTTGGTTTTAAGTCAGCAGAGCAGCCACTCCTACTTGTTAAATTAACAGGTTTTCCATTCAAAACATCTTGAAATGCTTTTTTTTTTTGCGTGTTCTGTATGTTTATTAGATTCATAGAGTGCCTTTAAAATGTACACTTTAAGTGATGACCACGTTTTTTCTAAAAGCAAGCCTCTGCAGAAATCATGACAGTCCATCATATTTTGTCATTTGATCAAATTCTTTGTTCTCATGTCTGTTAAAGCATTTAAGTATGTTAAGATAGGGTAATTACTTTTTTTGCTAAAGATTGATACCAAATGTTTAGGAAAGTGTTTGAACTACAAATATGGAACAGGATGTTAATCTATACTAATCTAATCATTATTTGAATAGGCCATTTAAATCCATCCACCCTGTGGGCTTGTGAGCAGCATAAAGTAAATTACAAGAAAATGCATTTTCACACCCTTTGCTTTAGGCTAGTTCTTCACCCTGGTGTCATATGAACATTTTGCAAAAGATAAATTTAATGGATAAATGCAGCTAAAGTATTTTCTGTACTTGGCAATAAAATTGACAGAGCAATTCTTCATTGTTAAAATACAAAGTTGTTGTAATTACCTGACTTTGATATTGTAAACTGCTGATAGTTAAATTGACCACATCTAGGTATTATTTATGGCCTAAGTTAATTAGTTGGCTTGAAGGGCTCAGTAGTTTTGAAGATGCCAGTCAGCTAATTGGTTTCTTTCCTGCTTGTACTTGCTTACTAAGATGGCTTATCTCCTAATTTTTTTTTTTTATATTTCTTGCTAGGGGTATCTCATTTTCAGATGTCAATATAGCATTCAAAATTAAGTGAATGAATGTAATTTTACTTATAGCTGTTGTCAGGAAATGCAGAGCAAAATGGAGACGTGCCTTTAGAGCACTCCAGAAAATCTCAAGTCTTGGGAAAGTAGTCTTTGAGATAGAAATGGGAAACTATTGTAACTTAAAATGCTGCAGTCTGTTTTTCTTAGTTGACGCACTCAAGAACATGTAAGTTGGGGTCGTTTGGCATATGTGTACATAAATCAGTTTTTGTATTAGTTTAGCTTAAAAGTAGATAAGTGGGATACTTATCTTTGTATTGTAAAAACATTTCAAGACCAGAACAGCCATGGACTACTTTTTGCAGACCATATTTTCTTCAAATCCATTTTTGTTGTGGATGCTACTAAGGCTTTGACCAAGAAAATTGTTATACCAAAACCAAAAAGCATTATTGGACCATTCTGTGTGTGCATTCTGGTAATAGGTAATTGCTCATTTTTATTTTTTTTTTATTTTTTTCTGGAACCTTGCCTAGTACTGGCTGGAAACCTGTCAGTGCTCTTTGTTCATTGGATGGTCTCAGGCTTTTCTTGGATATGATTTAAGTCTTAGTTTGGAGGCAGCATAGCTGCTGTATGGATGTTCTGTGGTGCCTTCCACAATACTTTTTTTGGTTTGGTTTATGAAGGAGTGATATTACCCCTGTTTCACAGGGCTAGAGCTGCAGGCTCAAGTGTCTGTGGTTTGACACAGCTCCTGTGGGCCTCAGTTAGAGCTGTGAGTGCAAAACATGATTGATGCAGAGCAGACTGAAGCCAGGCTGTGGTTCTGGGGTGGATTAAACCCATTGCGGCAGTGCAGCGGCACAGGCATCGCTTACATATTTGTTTCCCATCCCTCTTCTGGCATGGATGCTTGGCAGATGCCAAGGTGAGATGGTGCAGGAAGGTGGACTGGTAGAAGTAACCCTACTAATCTGCTTTCTTTCCTACCAAATCAGCTTGCTGTGGGGATCAGGAGGGAGCTGGGACTGGCACAAAGTGGGAGGACAGATTATTGTACAGTGACTATGCAGATCATCTTTAGGTGATCCTAGACTTAAAAAAAGGTGGGTGGAAAAAAAAGCACCCTGTGTCAGCTTGATGATGTGTGGGAAGAGATCTGCCTCTCTCCAACTCAGCCTCTGGACCTGAACTGTCATTTTATCTGCCAGTGGTAGTAGGCTCATGTTTCTTCTTTGTGCTGAGCTGGGAAGAGATGGATGTGTTCTCAACTGTTGTGTTTTCTAAGTGTTGATAGCAGAGGGATAACATTACTTGGCTTCTACACCAAGCTCTTGACAACTGTTTGTTTCTCCTCTCTCATTCTGCCTTTCTTGCTGGCTCCATTTTCCCACTTGGGTTTTGAGTTCTTATCTTCCTTTCTTCATGTTTTCCCTGGTGACTTGCCTCTCTGTTTCCTCTCTTCTGTCATTCCTAGCCTAGCATCAGCTGATTTCTGAGGTCTTGGAGGTCAGTGCTGTCTCTGGTCGAAGAGACAAGTGTTTTTCGATCTGTTCCAGCTCCTCTGGTGCTGGTCAGGCCTTGAAACAGAGAACTACCCCAGGAAAAAGCTGAATTGACTTAGTCTTCAGCCAGGTCAGGTTGTTACAGCAAGGGGAGTGATCAACTCAAAAACCAGTGGGAAAACGAGAGTGCAACTTTGTAGCTGACAGTATAGTTAAAGTAATTGGATTTTCCAAGTGTTTGGTCCGCAGGTGTCTGTAATAGTACGCTTCCTTTCACTTGCTTTTAGCACTGTCTCATGAATCCCAGCTAAAGTTAATTGTGAAGGCTTCATTTTATAGTCAACAATAGAAGCCTCTCCATGAGATGACCTGTGGTGGGTGGGATAGATGTCTCTCTAGGGATACAAAAGGAAACAGCATGGACCCAGACATCTGAAAAACTGTTTCCTAAATTTAGGTGAAGCTTAGTATTGGCAGTGTAATTCTTCCTGCCCCCCCGAGTTCTGTGTCGACCTCCAGGAAATGTCCTACTCTGTGCTTTGCAAGTGGACTTCTCTCTGAATCTCTGATGTGCTCAGCCAGTCCTAAGCATGTGTATAGACTAGTTTAAAGAAGAAATAAAACAAAACCAAATAGTTTTAAGATCGTCAAAATTGTTTGGGTTTCTTTTTTCTTGGGAACAATTTCTGGTAGAATTTGGAAAGAAATTTTGATAGAGAGAGTATAAAGTCTTTAAAAATTCTACAAAGGGAGTTAAATTGTTTTGAGGTTTTCTTGGTGTCATTTCTGGTAATGACAAGATAGGGAAGTTCTGATTGTGATAAAGTGAAGCATGAGACGTGCACTACATGAAAAGTACGAGTCCAAATGTTTGAAGTTTAGGAAAGCTTAAGAGAAAATAAAGATCTGATAATGGAAAATGTTAACACTGACAGAGCTACTTGGTCCTGCACACTGCTGATCTGCAGTAAAGCTTGTCAGACATCTACTAGTGTCTCTTAAGAGACTTGAAGTGTTGGGGTGGTGTTGTACTGCAGTGCTCAGCTGGTCAAGTAGGGTCTTAATGGTTTTACTTTGCTACTGAAAGTCCTGAAAGTAGAATTCTACCTAATTGCTGCCTGTAATTTCTCTCAAGTTTAAGTCTGTTCTTGGTAGTAGTTAGGGCAGATCTCATTAAGGAGTGTCCTTACTACCTACTGAATACTAATGGTTTCACTAGATATGCTACCCAAGGGAAATAATTATATCTTCATGGCAGTGTCTACCCTCGGGTAACTGTGGTGATGCTTGAAAGTGAGATACACTGAGGTTTGTTTGAAATAATCATGATTTTAATATTAAGGCAACTTTTTCATCTTTGTGCATATTTTTGCTTCTGTAGAATAAGGAGGCTTTGTAGTCCAAAAGAGGAAGCCTTGGGTGCCCTTTCTACAAAGTTAATGAAGGACGTGAAATCCCATCACGAAACTCTCTCCTCCTTTGTTTTCCTGCCTCTTAGAAAAGTCTCTCTGAGGGAATTTATGCCAGCAGGTGCAGCCTGTGCACAGGCAGTAAGCTGTGGCTTGTTTGACCATCAGAGAACAGAGGGCACAGCTGCTCACCTGCTCTCTTGGCTTGAAAGAGATTTGGACAGAATGCATTGGCCTTTAGTTGGGATGGCAGGTGGCAATGGGAAGGAGACTGTTTTATGTGGGAAGTCACAATGGTTTTTAGGATTGTGGAAATGAAATTGTTTGGAAAGCACTAGGATCATGGAGTTTTAGGTGGAGAGTTGCCATGAAACTTGAATTGCTTTGGTATGATCCAGACATTGAATTATGACTTAACTCCATTTTAAAAGATGTCATGAAGTTAGAGATTATGGTCTGAATATCTGTCTGGAAGGAACTGCTTCCATAGCTAGTAGAAGGTTTTATGGAAACTACTGCTGCAGGCTTTAAGCACAATCTTCATGGCTGGATTTATTATCTGGGTACCCTAAAACTAATTATGTAGCGGGGCACAAATATGAGGATTATGTACAGTATACATGTATTGCTTTATCAGGTGTGTTGTTTAGGGTAACATGCCAGTCTGTGCAAGAAGCATTGCAGAGGCTTGAGTAAAACAAATTTTGTTTGACAGACTGATGGTACAAAACAAGCATTTTCAGTCTGTAACCATTTTCAGTTTGTCCTTAAAAACAAAGGAGAAGTGCTTTTTAGGAGTTACTTTGTATCAAATTTGTTTAAAAACTGTATGTTTTCAGAGCTACTGTAGTTACTCCTTAGGTTAAAAAGTCTGTTCACTTGGAATTGTTCTCTGAGAGTTGTGATTTGTTGGAAAACTTCAATATTGTCCTAACTTTTGCTTTTTTAACTTTGCATTGTGTCTTGCAATGTGTCTGAAAAGGTTTCTCACCTGTAGAACAACATAATTTTTTTTTTAACCATAGTCACCTTCTCAATGACATCTTCCATCAAGATAACATGCTAGCAGTACCAGCATTTTGAGAGAACACTCCTGGACGTTTTTAAGCAATTCTACTTTGTTGGAACCTTGTCTTTGTATTTCTAAATGCTTCTAGAGCATCCTATTGGAAATATTTGCTTAACTTTTTAACCTACTTTTAGAATGGCACATTTTACTCCATTATCTGTCCAGGATGTGATTCCTGCCTTTGCCGTGTGCGGAGCCACCTTGGTGGTCTTCTTGCATGTACTGAACTCCTCTGAGGCCAGATCTTGGTGATCACTGCCCTAGTCTCTGCTTTTAATACACAACCTCTTACTTTTCTGTTTTGCTGCACTGACATTTTCTATGTTAATAAATCAGTATGCTTTGCAGACTGCATGTCTTGTAGAAGTTAGGATTCCAGTGCAGCCTGACTCTGGAAATAACAGGATATCTGCTCTGATCTCAGAGGTAAAGGGTTGAGGTCTTGTGACTGATGTTACTCACATCAGTGACCTCAGAGGAATTTTACATGGGGTTTTTGGGGAATGTTGTAATGTAAATCATAATCTGAAAAGGGTTTAAATATGCTCTTACTTTGGCTGGTTCTGAGACTAGTGCTAAATGCCAGTGTTACAGCCATTTATGCCTTTATAGGGATGTCCATGATGAATTGTCTTTCTGAGGATGCTGTAACTCCATGGGGATTTGATTGGTATCGTTTCATCTTAAAGTGTTATGTAAATGATAGTTTCAGTTTTGAATGCTTCCCTGTAGGGGTTTCTGTTATACTTGAAGCTTCATCCTTAACTCAGCAAACTTGACTTTGTGGGAGGCTCACAATTTTCTAATACACAGAATATCCATTAGTATCAACTGCTTCAGCTCCATAGTATCAACTGTGAAGATGGGTCAGTATAATAATCCATAATTTGTTCTTCTAGACTGAGGCTGACTTTTCTGTGATATTTAAATAGCAAAGATTAAGTGGGGAGAAAACTCCCACGTGTTAATATACCATATGAAATTTTAAAAACAAAATGTTACTTCACTTCTGTGCCGTAACTTTAACATATTGGTATAATGGTATTTAGAGCTGTTTCTTCTTGCTAATCTCCTTGCTATCATAATTGCTAGCTAATTTTGAAGTAGTGCAAAGTTATGTCGATGTTTTGATGGTGCATTTAGTGAAATTAACATTACTGTGTCGGCATCTCTTATGGTGAATAAGGTTTATTGCATATCTTTTGCTGTAGCTGTGGGTTGCCCTTGTCAGGAAATCTCTATAGTCCACAGTCTTAGACACAGTCCTGCCATTTCCCTAGACACATCCCTTGATTCCTTGGTTGCCCTGCGACCAAATCCCACACTAGAGATGTCTGACGGGTACACCTGTAGGAGGCGTTGAGTCAGCATTGCACATCGGGGTAACAAGGTGCAGTTAAACTGAACCAGGTAAAATGTTCTCTCCATCTTCTCACAGGTAACTTCTGTCGTTGTAGTACTTTTTTGTCTTCCAATGTGACTATTCGATTGCTTAGCTCAGCTTTTAAATCCTGTAATAGTTTTGAGGCAAAGTTTGATGCATGGTTTTGAGAATTTTGGTAATAAACGCTAATTATTGTTACTGAAGCAGTGTTTTACGGAGTGGTTTTTTTGGTAGTAGCTAAGTTAGCGTAACAAATATTTTTTTTTCCTAACTTGGTTTTGGAGATGAAAAATGTAGAAATAGTTTTACTGTCTTTGGTGATGTAGGGATAGCTATGGAAGTTCAGATCAAAGGTTTGCGTACCTTGTTATCTTGTGAGATGCGCCTGCAATAGTTGCCTGGAAGAAAAGGTAAAAAACCCAAACCAGTGAAAATACAGTGTGATACCTTTTGTTACATTTTCTCAGCTTCTGACAGTCCATAGCTGAGGAGCTTTGTGAGGTGTCATGGATGTACAGCTGTATATTTAACAGCTCAGTGGACCTCCTTCTATGACTTTTTTTTTTTTTAATAGCTTTTTAAAGATACTTTGAGCTCTCTTTACCTTCACATCCTAGGGCAGTAAGTTCCATGTGTAAATTATGCATTTTATAAAAACTTGCTTTTGTTTGTTCAGCTGCTGCAGCTGGTGGTAGTGGGTGACTCTGGTTTTGTTATGGATTTTCTCCATGCTATAAGTGACTTTGTATGGCACTAGTGTACTGTGTTATATCCCATCTCTTTCCATGATGAACAATTTTAGTTTATTTACTCTTCCCTCATATGAAAATCATTGCATTAATTTAGTTGGTTTAAACAGCTTACATTTTTGTACCCTTTCTTGTTTTATAGTATTATGGTGGACCACAGCTGCTCCAAAATACACAGCTACAAAAATACTATGGAAATAATAAAAAACATGTGGGTTTTGCCTCTGTCTCATCTAATTTTCCAACATTATTTTTCTTGGACTTCATGACTTGGCTGATACTTACTCTGAAGTTGTTAGCTGCCTGTTGTCTTTTACTTGTCAGTGTGAATAGCTAGTTCAGAACTCATTTTTGTGCAAGTATAATCATGAAGTTTTGGGGTTTTTTTATTATTTTGTCTTAGGGTAGGTTTTGCATTTGTTGGCACTGGATTTCACCTGCCACTTTAATGTTTGGTCATCCACATACAGTGGTATAGTAGCTGTTTTCTGTGACTTTAAGTTTTGACTACTGTGAATATCTTTGTATCCTCAAAAAATTTCTCTCTTCGTGCCCCTTGTGAAATTGCATATACATTGTGTTGAGTAGTGTGGATCCTAAGTTGGATATGTGTAACTTTTGATACTCCCTTCATAGTGAAAACCAGCTTAAATTACCTTTGTTTAAACAAAACCATCCCTTGTTGTGTTGTGTTTTCAAAGGATATTCAGTTACGATGTATTAACTGGAGTACCCTATGTTCAGCTAATTGCTTCAAGGAGCATAGGATCATTTTGGAAAAGTAACTTCCTTCCACCAAAGCAATGTTAATTCTTTTGTATTTCCCTATTTATGCAGACCCTACCAGTTCTGTTCTTTGCTGCAGCTTTTATCAATTTACTAGGCTTTGGCATTGGCTTTACTAGTCCTTAGATCTCTGGATCGCTTCCCTTCTTTCCCTCCTTCATCTTTAAAGGTTTAGTTCATGTTTTGCTACCTTCCATTCCTCTGCTACCGAGGCTGTACCAAGTACTGTGTTGCATGCTGTAGTTAAAATTTCAGTTTAGTATCTGAGTTTTTGCTGACAGGTGTCATGGAGTCCTGGCAAATCACAAAGATGCTGTGCTTGGTCATTCAGACTATTCTGAGAATTGTAGCATCGAGATGAATTATATTTATAGCAATGCACAGGAGAAATGCTGTATTTAAAGGAAAAGGAATAGTCTGCCATTTCAAGACTTAACAGAAGTTGTTACAAGAAAAACAAGGCATGGAGTCCATGTGAGGTGCAGGTGAATGTATTGATTCTTCTGTCAAGAGAAGAGAGGAGTATCTGAGGTCGACAGGGTCTTGATGACGAGCAGCATGGAGAAAGTGGGAAGGTTGTTTTCTGTTTCTCCTTGTACAGGAGTTAAGGGTTACTCAGAATAAAAGAAGCAATTGGCACGGTTATAACAAATGAAAGGAAGTGATTCTTCACCCAGTAACTGAGCTGTGCAAATAATTTCTGTGGGTTTTTCTAAAAGTCGAAATTGCGTAATTTACAGAATTGACTAGAGGAGTCTGAAAAATCCATTTAAGACCTTTAGATGCAGACAGTTCCTGAGACAAATTGTTGGAAGAACATCTTGGTTAAGTGTTACTATGTAATATTTGCCTTTTATATCCTTCCTTATTGGCAACTCTGAGATGCAGGTTTTGGGGCTGGATAGGCTGTCATCGATTTTTCTTAAGTGCTAGTCCTGATGCCACAGATGGCATCCCTAGATGCTGCTTGGAGGAGTGTATGGCCCTCTGCTAGAAATTCTTCTTGAGGAGCAGCAGTTACATTAGCAAAAGACCTCACACTTAAACAATCTTTGCCAATCACTGAACTGTATAACTTGTAAAAGGATGAGGTAGCATACCTATGTCTTCAGAAGGTCCCAAGCTGTGCTGCCTGTGGACAGACACATTCCTGATCATAAAGGGCATCAGTTGCCACAGTCATGGACTCCTCAGCATTGGCTAGCTGCCTTCAGGTGGTAGGAATAGGCTCTGTCTGTATGGTTACCATTGATCAGATTGTGGCCAAGGCTTGCTCTGTTCATGTCTGCTGTGGAAACCCAGGACCTGCCTTCTGGATCAGGATGCCAGATTGGGGCCCAGGTGAGGCAGTGTGTGTTGTCAGTGAGAGACTGGGTGTGGGACTCTGTTCTGTGGAGGTTGGAGCATGAGTGGTTGTGTTTTGAGAGAGCATTGAAGTTAGGACATTGCAATGGGGAAGGTGGTGGCATGAGGCTGGAAGAACCTTGGACAATGGAGACGAGACCGTTTAGGAGGAATTAAGATAAACTGTTGGGCCTGACTGCTCATAGTATCACCTCTAGCTGCCCTTGTCAACTTGGCTGCCCAAACCTATCATATCAGTCAATGAATCAGAACTATAAAATTCTTGCAATAGCTAGTTTCTTGAAGGATTTATCTTTATTTCTTTCAGATTGAATCCTCAGGCATTATGATGAATAAGCAGAATTGGTGTGGATTGAATTTTTGTTGTTGATTGTAACCTGCTAGAGGCTATCTCTTATTAATATTTGGGATGTGGAAATTTGTGTAGATATTCCCATACACCTTAAGTTTGTATTTCTTACAGAAATTTATTACGGCATGTGAGCATGATGCTAGATGACTGACTGGGGGTGGATTGTAGCTAAATTGGAGAAGGGGGGGAGTGTTATTGTTTTTTTCCCCTGTTGGAAAATATTTGAACTACTGTGAAATGTCAATGCAATTCCCAGTACTTCAAGTGATTTTTTTTTTTTTCTTTGACAGATAAGATGTTTCTTTCCCATGCATTGGCTCAGGTGCTGGTCTTGTTTGATACTGAATTGGTTTAGCTCATGAAATTTGCAGCAAACTTTCTACTTCTTGCTAGATTAGTCTTCTGCAAGTTCATCTTCTAGAACTGGGTTGCTTGGGGAAGGAGTTTAATGACTCTCTGAGTGAAAAGAGTGTGAAGGAGTGTGGGAGATTTCCATCCTGAAAGCTTGCACGTATCTGTGGGCTTGCGAATCCTGAGCAGGAATGTTTTACCTAGACCTGTGTTGCACATCTTGCTCCGAAGTGGCCTACCTCACCCTTCATAGAGATTACTTGTCTGCTGGCCTGGCAGCTGCTAGATGCCCTCAGCTTACAGGCTGTTGTATTAAATTTGCTTCAGTTTTCTGTCTTCCTCGACCAAAAATGCTGGGTCCTCTGGCTGCCCCATGGCTGCCCAGGCAGATTCCCCAGCTCTGCCGCAGGAGGAGTGATTGGTCACCACAGCAGGCTGTGGTGAGGTTTGTCCCTGTTCCTGGATAAAGTCTTGTGCCTGCTTTGTCAAAATGAGTGTTATAAATGGTGGGGGATACTGGATCGTATTATTGCAGGTACCTGGGAGAGAGATCCAGACTCTTTTTTAACAGTATTTACACTGGCTGAAATCAGAATGGTAAGCTCTGGATTAGAAAGGGTTTGCTTGGAAGGAGTTGTAGCTCAGGGATGTGCATGCAGTTTTGTGCTTTTCAATGGATTTTTGAAAGGGAAGTACTGAAATGAATTTACTCTAATTGAAACCTGAAATGTTGGTTTTGGACACTTGTTCATTTCTCCTAACTACTTGGGAATTATTTTTTTTTTCCAGTTGGTGGTTCTAAATTAAATGAAAGTTTCAACAGGCTACATGAAAATTCAGTAAACCTTTATTTTTAATTTTTGGCATTTGCCACAGCATATTAAGGAAGCAACTGAGATTTCTGATTAAATCCCTTCTTACCAGAAGAGTGTAGCATTTCTTTTCTTTTTTCTTTCATTCTTGCATTTCTATGTTATCTTTTTCCCCTCTCCCACTTTTTTTTCCACGTCTAACCACGCTTAGTCAGATTCTGCTGTTGCCAGAAGATCAGTTCCCCTTCAGTCTTTCTCTTCCAACTGCTAATACATATTAAATGCTCCAGTCATTTTCCTTCTTCTGTTAACGTGTCTATTTAAAAAAGTGTATGTGCACAGAGCAAAACAAGACTCCCAAGCTGATGAGCAGTGGGGGAAATAGTGCGTTCGAGGTCAGTGGGACTGTGCTTCTGGCTCCTGCTCTGGCTGTAGTTTGTTCTCCATTGATGCTGAATCTGTGCATCATCTGATCACTTGGCTGCACACATTTGTTCCAGATGAAATGTGAGCATGTGATAGCATTTAAGTTGTGGCTAGAGCACGTGGTAGTGTAGTAAAACAGCCAGCAGGCTATTTTAAGAGGGCAGATGATAACCTCATGTAGTACAAAATCCTTTGCAGTAAGATGCCTCCTTTTGCCCGCCCCCAGCTCTTGGTCTCTGACATGCTCTGGGCTTGCCAGTGTCCATGAATGCTCCTGTTCTGAAACAAGTCTGTCTCAGCAATCTTACCATGTGTCTATGGTAATTGGATTTGATGGTAATGACTTAGACTGGTAATTATCTGCTCTTTTCCCTGTTTTGCAAATGGAAGTTTGGATAGCAGGTAACACTACCTATTTTGGACCCAGAGAAACAGGTTTTCCTAGTTTGGGTTTTTTTAAATTCCAAAATTTTTGTTGTATAAATTAAGCTTTTTGCTTCATTGTATGGGCCTCTTCCCCTTTCTCCATACAGCATGGCTTTTGAAACTAAGCTAATACTTCAGAAATTAGTTGAGAAATGTTGGCAGAACATGCATCTAGACAGAAGGCATCTGAAATCAGTTATGGCAAGCCATCCTTCCTGTGTCTTTAGGTAAGAATATGGAGATGCTCACAGTTTAGCTGATGTGTCCTTTTTTTGTTTTAGAAAATAAATCTAAAATTCAAGTATTCCAAAAGGAGACATCTCTCTTCCTAGCTGAAAGTTTCCTGAATGTATCAATTTTCTCTTCATTAGAAACTGGTTTAATCTGAGCCTTAAAATATTTAATGTGCCACTACTGACTTCAGCCGTTGGGAAAGAGCAGTTTGTAAAACCTTGCACAGAGGTGATTTCGTTCGGAATGTTTATGTTCACTAAGTGCTTTCAGACCCTGACCAGGCCAATTGGGCAGCCTGTTTTGGTAGTCTTAACTGCTGTCATTGTTGCTGTCCTCTCATTTTGATTTCTGCTGTCAGGTTTTCATTTTCAGTGCTTGAGTACTTTTAGTTAACATGAAATGTTAACTAAAGCGTTTGTGCGGAACCATGATTTCTGATTGTCCTTTCATAAAGGCTTTTCCAAAACTTGTTTCTTTTTAACTTATTGGGGAAAAAAATTCAGGAATAAGTTGTTGATGTAACCATAATGTATGTTTCTACTTCAAGATGGGAAACAGTTTGCAGATTCTGTTACAGTAGCTCCTGCTGTGATTTGAAAAAAATAAAAGAAAGTGCAGCCCCTGGAGTGACCAGTCACTCCCATGACTCACAGTCGGTCTAACCGGGGTTGCAGCCTTGAGAAGGTGAGCTGTTGATAGTGTTACAGACATCGCATGAGTTCGGAAGACCAAAAATCTGCCCTATCGTTTTTGTGGTGTTTTTTTTTTTTTTTTTTTTTTTTTGTTTGTTTGTTTGTTTGTTTTTGTTTTGTTTTGTTTTTTTTGGTAATTGCAAGTTATTGACAAACTGATTCAAGTAATTGTCAGCATGTGTCTCATAGACAGACTTAAAAACTGATTTCACAGGCTTTCTTCTGCTACACTGACCTTTAATGAACTATTCATGAGAGAAGACACTAGCTTCACAAAATATAAGTGTCTGCTCTCAGAATCAGCATCACAATCCCAGAGGATATGTTAACTTTGTTCTTGTGGGGGGTGAAGGGTGACAGGAGGGCAGTGAGACTTAAAAGCTTTCCTTCTCTGCAGCCTGTTTTATTTGGGAAAATCCTTCACCTTGCTCTTGTTGTTTTCCCCTAGAAAATGGCTATTTAACCATGTTCTTGTTTCTAAGATGCACTGGCAGTCTCTGTCTTCTGCAAAACATTAATTTTTACCATTTTTATCACTGAGTGCTTACTCTGTTTTATAACAAAGCTGACTGTATTTGTTTCCAAGTGTATTTTGTGGTTTTTTTTCTTGGTGCAGTGTGTCTTCTTACTTACACACAGTATTCCCTTTGCATTTTGGCCTGGATTTCCACAGCTGCGTTTCCTGATTTATTTTAGGAGAGTAGCTTACATAGTTCTTGTCTGTGTGTATCAGGAAGAGAAGTGGGTTTTACTGGGCTCAATCTTTCTTGGGGTATGTTTCTGGCCAAGTCTGCCTGTTGACGGTGCCTCTCTGGCACTTGAAGGTGCTTATGCAGTTGCTGTGTTTCAGCCCAGAGAGTAGGTGTAACCTGTTGCATTAGCAAGCACTGAGACATTTCAACTTCAGCATCCTGATAAAATTTTATCTTTGGTAATCTAATTCCAACAACTTTTATTTTTACCTGTAGTTCCAGGAGTGTGGGCTTCCTTAAGCCTTAGTACTCAGTCATGTATTAGTCCTATATGCCACTGAATGTTTCTCTCTCTCAGTGGCTGCTGAGATTATCACTTTGTAGTCATCAATTTGAAAATGATATGGGATGAAGGTGGGATAGATGTAGCTTTTGTTTTGCTGTGCGGGTAGAAATTTGGAACAGGCTTATGTTTTCTTACTTAAGCAAGTGGAGGCAGTGGTAACCTTTCTATTTCTGTTTTTTAAATTACATCTTTGTTTGCTGTTACTAGGAGTTTGTGTTCAGAAATACCAGATTCTATAACTTTCTTATGAAGATTTCATTTGAGGATTCTAACTTGCTGTGTCACATTCTAAAAACAGATTTGGAAAGCTTAAGAAATTGTACAGTTCATCTTCAAAAAGAAACGTAGTATTTCTTTTGTGTTTCTTTTTTTTAATAGTTTTTGCTGGGGTTGATGACAAGTTGTAAATGTTTTGGTGATGTTTAGATGTTTACTTTGAAGCAGTGGCTTAGGTAAAATGTTGTTTAATATTTGAAATTAATACTCTGTAATGTCCTTAGTGCTTTGATGTGACTGTTTTGGACAAAAATTCTTGGAACTGGAAATCTTTAGGACTCTAAACCAAGTTTTTTAACCTTTGTCCTCTTTGGATTTGTGTTGTAAATGTATATCTGGATGCACACACGCACAGATGTGCAACAACCATTACAAATGTCCATATACATTTTTTATGACTGGCTGTACTTGCTTTTGTGGATGTTACATCTTAACATGTAGGAATTAAATGTTGTTGCAGGAATTAAAGCTTTCTAGGTTGTGTTCTGGTTTTAGTACAGTTAGGTTTTTACTTTTGAGGAACAGGCTTATATAAGCAGCAAAATTTATTCCAGACCTCCTCTTAAGTTTTATTCATTCTTTACCACTGACTTTTCTCTTATGAACTGTTACAGAATCGCACAGAAATCTTACACTGCAGGTCTGTTCTCCCACTTATTTTTCAAATTGTTCCTTTTGTCTTAATTTTTGAAACAGAACCTAATTTTTTTCTTTTAGCTCTCCTTTGTGCTGTACACTACTACATTTGGGCAACAACATGCTTCATAGAGATTTCCAGAACATTCGTAATCATCTCTTCTCCCCCCTCCCCTTCTTTTCCTTTCTCAGTTGTCATAGTTCCCTGCTTTTCTTATCTCTCCTTTTACTGCCGCAGCTTTCAGATGATAATGCAGAGCTCGAGGAACAGCTGCTGCTTAATAGCTGAAGGAGACTCAGCACCACTTAGAGCTGACCTAATGTGAGAATAAATGAAGAAATCTATGATTTGCACGTAGGCTTACCTACAGCATCTTTTTTCCTGCTTGGACATATTAGGTGTCATCACAGGAGGGCGAACCTCCGTGGCTTCACCTTGCCAGCTGCCGCAGGGGTTGTGCCACACTGGGGGTAGTGGCACAACAAAGCAAGATGTTGGGATTCTTAGTGTTTTTCAAGAAGATCATCTGTTTCTAACCACGAATTGCTTTTTTTCCCTACTGCTTCTTTATTTGCGCTCCTGTGGCCAAAAATACTGCAGTGTGTGCACTAGGAACAGGTGGAGTGACACGTTGTCCATGTCATGCTGTGCTTTACCAAGCCATCCTGCTCATTTCCTTTCATTTCCTCCGGGTGAGTGAGCCAATATTCTCCTAATCTTTTGTGCTTGGGGCCCAAGGCCTCGAAACTGAGCTGGAAAGTGTCCTGCTGGTTTAGTACACCAAGCCTGGGGGTTACAGCTTATTTTGGAGCTGGCTGGTGAGCTTAACAGCAGCAGCAGCCCTATCTGTGCTGCACAGATACCTGAGCTCTGAAGTCAGCTCCTCAGCTGCTGCAGTTTGTGATGCAGTACTGTAAAGAGAGCTGTCATCTATTTTTGTCAGATGCTTAAAGTGTTAATACCCACTGAGAATACTGTACTGGGTATATTCAAGGCAGTAGTCAAGGAAGGAAATACTTATTAGGAAAAACCTTTCTATTTTGCTCTTAATCAGTATGTTAACTTTTCTTACTATGACGGTTAGATACAGCCTCACTGATACTTTATTGATTTAAGGATACAAGCAAGTTAAGATTGGTAGACATATTAAAGAAGAAGTGTGTGTCTGGAAGCTTGACTGAATTACCCTCGATTTTTTTTTTTTTTTTTTTCCCCCCCTGTCTCCAGTTGTAGACCATGTCTTATCAGGGTGAAGTACCTTATTTTAAAAATACTTCCTCCGTAACTGGCTTCTGACTTTAAGGTCTAGAAGGGACAATAAAATAGTATAAAGGTTACCTGAGGCCTTAAAACTGAGTGATTTGAAGAAAAGAATCCTGCTGCAGGCTTACTGTATGCTGTAGTCTGCTCTCAGCAGGTATATTTTCAACTTTTTCTCATTTTCTTTTTCTTTCATGAATTTCTCAGTTAATATTTTTACCTTTCAGTAGATATTGGTTGTTGCAGGGATATGAGGGATGAGCATTGTTATTTTAGTTTTATTTCCTTATTTGTATTAGATCATAAACACTGTTTGAACAAAGTCTCCATCTACTGAGAGTTAGTGATTTAGATGACTTTAAAGTTACCTGAATGTGTTATCCTGGCCATTTTGAATGTGAAGGAGTTTAAGCAGATCCATGCATTAGTCTTGTTTAAAATGGGAGGGTGGATTTGGTGTTTGAACAGCCAGTCTGTGGATTAAATGAATCTTAAAGGCATTTTGTTTGGTGTTTAGGAGTTGTCAATGATGGAAAAATGAATATGGCTGTCATGAAGTGAATTTAAACACTGGCTTATTAATAGTCATTAATATAATTGCAAATGTGGAATGACCATCCAATGTGTACCTTGCTATAGGGGTTTTTCTGTTTTTGATACTTGACCATGTTATGTAACATGTCATGAATGATCTGGAAAAGGTCATAAAATTGTTATCCATTGAGTTTGTAGGCAGTTGAAATCCTAGGGGCAAAAATGCATACATAATTATAGGAAGCCAGGCCTGTGTATTTGGAATTAGTATGGGGTGTGGAAAAGAAAGCCAGAATCTGTGGGTCAGGGCAGGCATTTGGCAGGTTTGGGCAGTCAGTGTGCTGTGACCAAAAGGGGCAGAATACTCTTGAATGTATGCACAGTGTTATAGGTCACGTAAGACCTCTTGCTGTTCGACTGTTTGATCCGCTCTGGTAGAATACAGTATCTGTCTGGGACATTGTTGTGGTTTGACCCCATCTGGCAGCTCAGCCCCACGCAGCCACTCACTCACTCTTCCCTGGTGGGATGGGGGAGAGAATCAGAAGAGTAAAAGTGAGAAAGCACGTGGGTTGAAATAAAGGTAGTTTAATGGGTACAGCAAAACCTGTGCACACCAGCAAAGCAGAACAAGGAATTAATCCATCACTTCCATGAGCAGGCAGAGGTCCAGCCATCTTCAGGAAGGCTGGGCTGCATCACTCCTGGTGGTGACTTGGAAAGACAAACACCATCACTCTGAACACCATCACCCCCTTAATGCTTATAGAAGGCATATCTGTGTGTGGTCCTTTCTATGGTATTTAAAAATGATATTAGTTAACTGGTTTGGTCAAAAGACTTGGCTTGGCTGGGTCCTCATCTGATGTGATTTCTGACAGTTTAATTCTTGTATTCTTCCTAATGTTTTATCTGACTGTCTTGGTCAAAGATAAAGATTGCATCAATAAGAGAGTGAACTTCATCACAGGTAGAGTCTCTGCAGAGTTATAAATGTTGTTTGCCTGGAAAGTAAGGGCATATGGGAAATATTTTTTCCAATAAAACCTTGTTCAGTGTCTATATATGCCTGTTGCATAATGTTTAAAAGACAAATCTCAATATTTCTAAGGTAATATCTTTCTAAGTGTTTGCATTTTTAGATTTAAAGAGCTGTAAGCATGTGCAAGTTTGAATTCATGTGCGTGTGACATGATTAGAAAAGTGGGTTATGTAGTATTATAGAAGATGATTCAGCATGAAGACCTTATTATTTGGTAATATATTGCAATATAAAAATAACTTTGCTTGATATTTGAATCTCAAAATTGAGCTTTGATTTTTGCAATTGCAGAATTGGGAGTGCTGTGTGGAGGGGATGTTTATCATCCGGTGTCTCTGAATAGGGAAATTATTCTTTTTCACATCAAGATAAAATTTGGCAGTCAGTTCTACAACTCACTTGTCCATAAATATCAGAATAAAGATCACAGGCCACATACAAGTCAGACTTCTCTTGAAAACCTGGAGTAAACTGTTTTCTGTGGCAATCCCATGGAAGCTCCTTGATGCTCTTGGAGTTTTCAAATATATTGTGAAATGAGCAAACCTTCTCTATTTCATTTGTTTGGGTTTTTGTGGGGTTTTTTTTGTTTGTTTGTTTGTTTTGGTTTTGTTTTTGTTGTTTTGTTTTGTGGGTTTTTTTGGATGTAAGGTTTTTACAATCAAGAAGTTGCGTTCATAGTAAATTAGCTTAAAAATATTAGAGCACCTGTTTTTTCCTCACTTTTTGTCTCTCTAGGTTAGTTTATTCTTAAACATTAGGAGAAAATCTCTCCGGAGGGTGTCATGACCCCCTCCCCCTTTATCATTTGCTGCTGCTGAGCATACTGACCATGAGCTGCTGAGTGTGGCTTCCTGTCAGAATTGGTTCATGTAAAATCACAAGGAAGCAAATGCTTCTCATATCCTCCCATTGTGTTGTTTCCTGTGAAGCAGCAGACTGGATGCATGTCCTGGATACAGGCTTTTTTACGGCACTATACATGTTGGGATGGTCCAATCAAATTGTTTTTGGTATCCCCTATAGTCTCAGTATAGCAGGAAATGAGGCTTCCTCGCGTCCTGTTGTTCTCAAGTTAGCCTGATATTGGAGAGCTCTTGGCTCTGTCGGAATCCAGAATGAAGGTGAGCTTAAAATGGTTTTAGGGTTGGGTTGTTTTTTAAGTTTTTGTAAGTCTAAGCTGTATTTTGCAACCTTTTCCTTAAACATTCCTTTCCTTAATCATTCTTTCTCTCCCTTGTAGTCCCTTTCTGATTCCATTCTGGTGTCTGCATGAGCACCTGTCTCATGTATTTCCTTGTTTAGTATCAAGGCCAGTCTTTCATGATTCTGTTCACACTTCAAGTTTCCTTATGTAAAAACTACCACTATAAGCAATGAAAATTTCACACTCCTGAGCCTTTTTTGTTCCATAACAGCTTAATTTGTTCCCCGAATTTGCACAGTGGTTAGGCTGATCTCCAGTCTGGTTTTGCATTTATAAATTATGCTGTTAATAAAACCTATCATATCTTTATTGGTTTTTTGAAGTCATATTATTTCGTATTTCCTTAATACCTTTTTTGTGTATTGAGTCTTTTAATACTTCCTTGTGTTTCAGAAGAAAACTTACCAAATTCATACCTAGGCAATTCCCTGGTCCCTCTTCTTTCTCCTTACAGCTTCAACTAACTAAGAGTAGTCACTTAAATTATCTGTAGCCCAGTGAAACCTGTTGAAATAATTATTTGACTTATTTTATGTGAGTGATAACTGCTTGGAGTAAACTAGTGTGCACCTCTGCTTAATTCTATGTCTGTTCTGTGGCATTGTTCTTCTGAGCTGTGCACACACTACTCGAGCTTAAGAGATGTTGGTGCCTGTACAGCCCAGGTAGAGCTGCTGTGCCTGGGACCAGAGATGATCCTCAGTCTGAGCAGGGGAAAACTGTGCACAATAACTTGTTCGAGTACCTCAAATACTGTGGATGCACTGGGAGGAGTTTTTGCTTACTGAGTAATACTGTCATTAAATGTTTCCTAAATCTTTTCTGCCTTTCTTGGGATATTACATAAACCAGTCACAGCTGGTCTGGCAGCCCCTTCTGTGATTATTTAGGTAGATTCTGTTAAAATTTTTCCTTCTCTTGGGTTCAAGTGGCCTTCCTTTGTTTCTTTCTTGCTCTTCTCTTGGTAATAGGGGTTTTTCCTCTCTTGTCTTGGAAGACTGCTTTCTGAGGCATGGACTTTCTGATAGTGCCTGGACAATGGGTTTGGTATCAGGAAAATGAACGTGTTTTTGTTGACTTTTTAGATAAAAAGCTCTATACTGCGGGAAACTAAATCTCTTTCTGTTTCTTAAATCAGTTGGAAGAACTGTAGTAGCTGTCTTTTATTGTCAGCTTTCTAGTCTTGCACAAAGAAGTACTGTGACTCCTTCCAACTCTTGGAGAATCTATTGTAAGAGCTATTTTCATGAGACTTTGGATGAGTGTTTCCATTACCTCAGGCAAATATTATGGGTCTCTTTTTTCTTTTTTTTTTTTTTTTAATCTTCTCTTTCCCCCCTAAAATTCAGATGTTTAATGTCATCACCCAGTGCTTGAAAGTTACTAGAGTGTTTTCTGCAAGGTAGTTTGAGGTTTGGATCTCTTTCCCACAGTTAAAAAATTAAAAATAAAATCTCACCTTTCATCCCTCTGCTTCCCAAACTTCATTCTCCATCTAACCTATCCAGAAACTGCATTTGTCTTAAAATTCATTAGTGTTCAGGAATGCCATTTTCCTCTTTCTTTTAGAGTAAAGAGATAGCATGTACATTGTAGTACTTCTTAAAAGTATTTGTAGTAATTTTAAAATGACTTTGTGAATAATCAGGTACAACATCTGTGCACTGCTTCAGAAGAAGAAGAGTATGCCAAGAGTAGTGGTACCCAGTAACTTTTTTGGCCAAAATGTCTGAGGAAAGCTTCTATCTTCTGATAATTGTGTCTTTTTCAACTTTGTTGGAGCTTAAATGAATGTTGATATTTTTACTTCATATGTTCTTAACTTTTTTTCAAGTTCAGCTGTTGCTATATTATCCTTCTATTTAAAAATAACTTGGTTTGGTGTTTGTTTTTTGGGAGTTTTGTTTGTTTGTTTTTTTTTCTTTATGGGAAAAAATCCCTCCACAGTTTTGCTGGTCCATAACAGTCACTAAAAGACTGATGCCTTGATCGTGAAATAGCTTCTGCATTCATGGTTTGCATGATAGTAAAGAAATGCTTAGTTTAAAGGCTTATTTCTGTGACTTATTGCTTTTTTCTTGTTTGTTTTTAGACTTTTGATGCAAATGACCTGTATCAGGGACAGAATTTCAGCAAAGTTCTCAGCTCTCTTGTGGCTTTAAATAAGGTGACTGCAGGTAAGTAGACTGCTCTGTCTTGGTGTTGACCTACAATTAATTTCAACTTGCATCAGTGTATATTTATACCTGTTGCTGTACCCATGATGAAATGAGCATGTCCAGCATTTTAAAAGAGTTTTTGTTGGAGTTCATGTTTTTAACACTTTGGCAGTGATATCTTTGGGTTCCCCAGTGGTGTCTTCTGCAGAGGGAAACTTTGTGGTAGAGCTGAGACTAAGCCTTTAAGCTGGCAAGCAATCTTAGAAAAAGGGCCTGTTTTTTTGGTTGTTTTTTCTGTTTTTTCACCCCAGTTTGAAATACTAAAAATAACTTTTGCTCTATTCTGTCATTCTCATGTTTGAGCAGTTTTGTCAGAATGTTTTTCCCTCCTCACTCTCTATTCCCCAGCACTACCCTTTCTTGCCAGTAACAGAAGAATAGCCAATGTCTTTGATCCCTTAAGCCACATGTTTCATTGAGGTAGCAACTAGAAGTCATGAACCATTTGCCTCAAGCTCTTTGGTGGGAGGGGAGAGAGCTGTAGAAATAACACACAGGTGAGAGGTGTCCATCCATCCTTGTAGGGTGAGGCTGTGCTAAATGATGCCAACTGGACCCAAGGACAATCAAGAAATGTTAACGTTGGTGACCCTTTTGGCTTCTTGCTGCTCCACCGTCAGCAGCAAGTTTCAGTAGTGATCATCAGGTCAGAATCAGGTGAGAGAGATTTAAAAATGAACCATACTTGTCAGTTTTTATGTGAGGAAGAAAAGTGATAGAAAAGTCAGTGGTGGATCAGTGTTACTTCATTTAATGCTAGTGTGATAAGTATCTTGTCACTTTTATACTACTTCTCTCATCTATTTCAACGTAGATTTTGGTTTTTGGTGGCTTTTTCTTTCCCTTGCATTAGAAAGCACCCCTTGAGTTTTGCAAGCGGATTCTTAGATTTAATGAATGGTCATGAAGTAACAACCATTGACTTCTTTTAAGCTACTTAGGTCAGTTGGAGATACTGCCTCTTATCTACAGTGTAAGTGCAAATGCAAACCAGTGTAGTACATCTTTAAAACTGCTGTACACTGTAGCTGCCTTTGCTGTCTTTGAAAATGGAGAAAAAGTGCATTTATTTTGTCCAGGTATCAATAGATTAATGCCCACAGCAGAAAGCCAGTTGCAGCTGGCTTAGAAAGGACTCGGGTGATCCCTTTTGTGGGGGGGCTGGGGGTGGTATGGAAACCAAAAATCGAAACCACATACAGACTATGGTGGTGTCTCATTCCTAGGAGTGAGCATAAGTCTTCCTGTTCAGCTCTTCTTCAAAACCATTTTCATTGCCTAGGTGATTGTGTAGAAGATGTTTTAGACTCTTATCTCCCTGCTCTAGTATTGGAAGATGGCTTTCAGATCCCTGTGCGGGTCTACAAGAATTTCAGGCATACGCAGGTTGTTCTGAGATGGGCCTTCCTGCCATACAAGGCATGTGAGTAATGAGCATGATTACTGGTGGAAGGCTGCTATGGATGTTCATCAAATTTTTAGTCTCAGAAGGGGTGGAATTGAGGAACCAATTGCTGTTTGTAGACAAGCGAGGGGAGAGGAACTGATATAGCGAAGCTGAGATAATGGTAAGAGGGAGAAAGGGTTTTGCAAACCCTAGAAATCTTTATATGGATGGAAGAGTAAAGCTTTTGAGGAAATTACCAAATCAATATGTCACACATGCATTCTGCTGCCATTCCGGATTCTTGGTTGTTTTAGGAGCAGAGTTGATTTCTTTCTCTGACAATAATTCCATTGAGAAGTTCATTGAATGTGTTTGTTAGGATTTTAAGAGAAACTTTAATGGGTATGTGGGGTCTGCAAACCTCTTAAATCCGTCAAAAGTTCAGATTGATTTGAAAGTGTTCAGATATTATTGGTAAAAATACTTTCAATTTTCGTATGGTTTGTCTGTAATAATTTTCTTTGTTTTCACCATGCACAGTTCCTAATTCAAGCCTTAAAAGGTGCTCTTGTGTTGGTGTATTAGCTCTGCTGTTGGGAAATAGAAAATTTCAGGAATCAGGCCACACTTAAACGCAATGTAGTGTGTTTTAGGGCTGCCCAGAGGCCAGAACATACTGTCATAAGCCAACCTGATCCTATTTTTTGAGGTAAACTGTGTTGAGGTATAATGCTGGATTTGTCTGTTCTACTTGACTGCAGTTAGGAAACACAGCAATCTGGACATGGAGAGGTATCAGGTTACTTTTAATTCTTAAGTTCTATTAGATAGTGGTGGTTATGGCAAGTTTAAAGTTTCTGGGAGCATTAGAATTGTCCATATAGTTATGATTTACAAATTAAACCCATGATCTAGTCCTGTTTCTCTGCTGGTGATCTGTGAAAATGAAGATGTGTGTCCTTTCCATAATGGACTGTAATCATCAGTGTTTATCTTAATACTGTGGCCTTTAAATGCTTTTAGGAAAGCAGGTTCACAAAGTGTGATGTCTTTTGTTACTTCAATGTGTAAGGATACTATTCATACAAAATAAGCAACTTGATATGTATAGTTCTAATATTGCACTATTTGACTAGGGAGTGTATATTTCTTGGGGTTTTTTTTGAGGATAGTGATTTCTGAATGGCAACGACTCATTTAAAAAAATGCACCCGAGAAGGTGTTTTCTGCTCAGTCGCTGCAGACTTGGAACATCCTTTGTCAACACTACTGTGGTTGTTGTCATTCTCAAACCCTTTCCCTCTTCCTGCGTCTCAGCTGCTGTTGGATGCTGTGCTGAAGTTTAAAGGCTTTCCAGTTAAGATGAGTCAAGTCGTCCCTTCAGATTTGATGTGGAACAGCAGAAATGCCTTATTCACTGGTCTCCTTATGGATCTGAGCCTTTGTGTTATTTCCCTTGGACAAAAAATAACCTGGATTTGCATAATCATGGTCTACTTTAGTCTGAAAGTAACTATTAGGAGACTGTAGTTGTGTGTCAGAGGTCAAGTGTTGGAAGAAGAATAAACTACTAGGAAAGAGAGTAACAGAGACATAAAAACCAGGAGGGCATTTGTGAGGCTTGTGTAGTCTAGTGAAAACATCCAGGTTCGGGACTGAAAAAACTGCATTGCTTTCAGGGCTTCTTGAAGCTCACATGCTCGCTGAGTAATTTACTTGTATGTGGGAAAACGTGAGGAAAAGGAATGACTTGCCATACTTGTGCGGAGGA
Organism: Corapipo altera; assembly: GCF_003945725.1. Lineage (NCBI taxonomy): Eukaryota > Metazoa > Chordata > Aves > Passeriformes > Pipridae > Corapipo > Corapipo altera. The sequence continues at coordinate 24,738,176 of NW_020884872.1, forward strand.
GCAATGTTTGTCTGCTGTCCTGTGCAAGTGCCCTGGGAGTTCGGCTGTGAGAACTGGGGACAGTGGTACAACCAGGAGCAACCCCTGTCCCTCCAAAACGTGGGGGGAGGCTCCCAGCAGGGCTGTGGGAGACTGCAGCCAGCACTGACACTGACCCTGGTCCTTATGAGCCGCTTTTGATGCAGCCCCTGTCTAACTGTGGCTTGGTAATCCAAATGAGGACTCCTCACCTGTGGGTGGGCAACACTGCCATCCTAGGGAGGTGCCAGCCCAGTGTCTGGAGCTGGGGCTGCCCTGGTGCCTCCCATTCCCGTCTGGGATGGTGGGATGAGCCCTGCCCTGCTGCTCCCTTGATGCTCCCAGCCCACAAGGGAGCCCAGCAGCCCCTTGATGGCACATAACACTGCCCTTCAGAGGAACATATCATGCAGGTGTGCTTCCCAGAGTAGAGACAAATGAAAGAGGGGAGAGGTTTAAGGAGGGTGTTTGTTTATTTGAGCAAGCAGTTTGTCTCCTTTCTATTCCTATTCCTCCCTCCAAAGAAGAAAAAATAGCTTAGTTGGCAAAAAGAGAGATGAGACAAAGAAATTTAAGGAAAAAAACAGTGGAAGGAATGTTTTAATTGAGATGGAGATGGTGAAGGCGCGGGGTGTGGTGCTGCGGGGAGAACTAAGAAACAGATGTGACTGGCTTCACTTCAAGCAAGTTTTATGCATTCAAAGTTCTTGGCCACCAGCTAAAATGATGCTGGTTAATTACCTTTAAATAGACTGGTAGTGAGTAGGAATAGAGAAATAGAACCCTAACCCTCCTCTTTCTAAACGGCCCAAGTTGTTTTCCTGTCTGTGTGGGGAAGAAATTGACAGTGTCTCAGGATTTTAGATTATTTATTGCTGTAATTTTTGAATCCTGAATTACTGAGCAACTGCAGATGTATCAAATCTGGTTTAAGCATGTGAATTTTACAGAGGTAAGCAGAAGTTAAATGCAGATTTTTTCAAATTCTAATATTTACCTTTTTTTCCACACTCCTACAGACATAGGATTGGGCAGTGACTCTGTGTGCGCGCGTCCCTCATCTCATCGGATAAAATCTTTCGATTCTCTGGGATCCCAGTCTTTACACAGTAGAACTTCAAAACTCTTTCAGGGACAGTATCGGAGTTTGGTAAGTTCTGGAAAAACGAGACATGCTGCAGTGGGATCTTTTTTTTTTTTTCCCCTTTTGCCGAGTTTTATAAGTAACCAATAGTGTAGCAGAGTTAACTGTTTCCTCTCTTTCACCACTGTATTTCTAACCTGTGACATCATGTTTTTGCAGCTTTTCTTATGATGTTCCAAAATGCATGCAGCTTTCTGTGAACTTCTAATGATTTTTTTTCTTTATTTAGCACTGCATGTTGTCTGATACACAGTGTCTTAATGGATTTGTGTCTGTCTTTTTCCAAAGGCAAGAATCTCATTTTCTCTCTCTCTGAGTTTAGGAGTGATATTGAAGGATATTCAAACCTCAGCAAAGGTGGTACTTTTAATTTTGACAGTAGTGGTAGTTATTCCTGTTGTCTATTATTCCTGCTTGTTTTGAGGTTAATCCTTCAAAATGCCTTCAGGTAACTGATGTGGACAATTGTTTTATAGTATAGCTGAAATCAGGATTGACTACCTCATAGAAACTAAACTGTGATAAAAGGTGCTTTTAGTGACTGAAGGTTTGCAAGGACGGTTCAGATCCCTACTGAAACCTGCTTTTTCTGTGCTTGACAGAGGTTGTCTTGAATAGTGTGATGATTACTATGTGTAACTTGAAACGCCATGCTCTGCTTAAGCTTTCTTAGGTGCAGTTTGTTTTCTCTGTGCAAGTTTTTGCCCTAGGCCACCAATTCCAGCTCCTGTTCTGCTGTTCACAACCTACTCAGTTTTGCTGGTGCAGCTGTTTGTGGGACTAGCTGTTAGCTGGATCACTGAAGTGATCAGAGTTTTAAGTACTTCTATCACTTTGTTGATCTGAGTTGCTCTGCACAAAGTTAGAAAGAGCTGAGAAGTGTAAGAAGGAGGGAAAGAGAGCTAGTTACCAAACCCAGGAAATTGTTAGTTTGGTTTTGTTGCTGTAGATGATCAGTTTGGAACTGTTCTCACCAAATTTGTACTCAGTTTCCTTTACTGGAAAGCCATTCTGACAGAGCAGAGGGGGCTGTAGTTGATCTCACTGTGCAGTGTTGCTGCTTGTTTTGTGGCTTTTTACTGTTTACTAAGCCAAAACATTTTCTGTTGTTGAGCAGTCAGAGTGGATGAAAGCACATGATGTACCAGCAGAGGACTAAGGCAGAGGTACCTGTTCGAAAATGTGCCAATTTTATTGTCAGACACTGTGACTTACAGTATCTTGGGGCTTTCTGCATGTTTTTGAAGTTGTTTGCCCTCATTTTCCTATAGTTTCTCAGCTCCTAAGTCTGATGGTTAAATTGAGTTGTGATACAGTAACAAGATTGCTGTGGGTATGAATTAAGCTAATGTGTGTTAACAGGATTCAAGTGACAACATGCAGTACATCTTTTGATCATCTCAACTATATAGGCAGCATGTAGGTGAAAATCTTCTACCTGGATAGCTGACTAGGATTGCTTACACAGTCATCTTCTCACTAAGTTACTTTTTTAGTTACACAGGTAATCCTTAGTTATAGACAGACATGGTTTGTAGTCCTGTTCTCTTAGTTCCAGTGCAATGTATTTAAAGCTGTCCAACTATTTAGCTTTTCTAGTATTAAGGTTTTCCCTGACTCTCATGAAATGCTTGAATGGTGCAGATATTCAAAATTGACATCCATGAACAAAATGCTAAATTTGAATGTCATTAATTTGAAAGACTTCTTAGAAGTATCTATTAACATTTAGTTGTTATGACAGAGCAATAGTCTGTCTTCACATTTGTGATAGGGGATGAGCATGCATAAATATCATTATATGGGCAGCTGCAAGTCTGACATGCTGTAGACTTCCAGCTTTATTAAGCTTGAGAGAAATGATTTGTGAGTACTTCTTTGACGTAAGTTGCATAATTGTTTTGTAGGTTTTGTGAAAGAACACTGTCCTTCTTCATTGTCAGGCTGTGGAGACTTGTACATTCAGCTGTGGAACCTTCCAACTTGATCTGTTATAGGAGAAAAAAAAGAAGGTTTTAAGCTGAAAACCGTATTTATATCCAAAACTAAATTAAATCCAACTCATTTTCTCCTCCCAGCCCAGTTTTTTTAGAAAAAGACTCTTCAATGTAAAACTCTTGATTCTTTGTAGATACCAAAGGCAATTTATGCTATTTATAGAAAATATATGTGTTTTCTTTATTATTCTCATTTTATTTTCTTTATTACTCTCATTTTAGCTCTGTTAACCCCTTCTGATTTGAAAGGGCTCTAATAAGACAATATACTCCCTGGGCTGATGAGAATCCATAGATTAAAATTTAGACAAATACTACAAATGCCAAATCAGTCCTTATAAAAGCTTTTCAGTAAAAATGTGTGGTGAGTATTGTGTGTGGAGGAGAGGCTATTTCCATTTTCTGTTTTCTTCATGGAATAATGTTTAAATCTCTAATGTGATCATTTTGTTCTTTGTGTTCTCACTTACTAGGACATGACAGATAACGGCAACCATCAGTTGGTGGTGAGAGCAAAATTTAATTTTCAACAGACAAATGAAGATGAACTTTCTTTTTCAAAAGGAGATATTATTCATGTTACAAGAGTGGAAGAAGGAGGCTGGTGGGAAGGAACTTTAAATGGAAAAACAGGGTGGTTTCCAAGTAACTATGTACGAGAAATAAAATCAAATGGTGAGTTTTTAAGGGGAGAGAGCATATTTGCAGAAATTCTTGCTTTGGATAGAGGTTGATAGTTGGTTGATTCATTAAAAATGATAATTTTTTTGCTTAAGCTTGACAGTATTTACTGAACTTCATTCACTGCGATCATTAATCCTCAGAAACTCATACTTCAACACCCCAGCTCACTATATAGAGTGCTCTGAGGCTTCTGAGTTATCAGTAAGCATGCAGAAAACTTCCCATTTTGTTTGCCTGTCTATCTCTGTCACAGTTGGGCTGCTCTGAGTTCCTTGGTCTGAATTCCTAGAATACAGGATTTTGACTCAACTGCTGACGTATTTTGAATTGGTGCTTTGTGTTTAAATAGTGAGAGATTTCCTACAAATCTCTTTAAAAACAGCACAACAAAAAAACGTACCAGAAAGAAACCCCAAACCAACCAAAAAAACTGCAGCAAAAAATTACTCAACACATCCCATTACTTAGAAGCAAATAATTGCAGGAAGGAAACCCAGTTCTATCAAAATCCACTTTTGAAAGATAATGTATTTGGGATTTTTCTTTTTCTTTCATGTTCATGCGCCTTCAGCTTTTCTTCATAGAGGCTTCACCCTTCCACTGAAGTTTTATTTTAACCTTTATACAGTGAAAGTGCCTTCTGTAAATGTCATCTGAATATCAAAACTAACATTACTGTCTCCTTTGTTTCCTTTTTTTTTTTCCATGTCTTTCCTGTCTCAGCTTACTTTCAGAGATTAGGGATAAACCTGGTATGATAAAACTACTCAGAGACTCTGTGAGGCTTTATCACTCTTTCCCATATCACAACTCCAGTGAAAATGCACATCTTTTGAGGCCGTGCTAAAGTCATTGGCATGGCTTTTTTCTTTTTTTTTTTTTTTTAGGCAGCCATACAAATACCTGATTGCAAAGTGAGGTTGTAGGGGTGAAACTCCACTTCCTCTGGTTGCATCCTCTTATTTTCTTCGTTGATTTACTGTGTACGGTCCGTTGTTGCAAAATGCTGGTCTTAGATCTGCAACTTCATTGTCCTTTTCAACTTGATTCTCTTAGACAATTCTCCTAGTCACAATGTAAGACTTAGCTTTAATGTTCTTCAGAGATTAATCAGATGCAGCTTATCTTGACAGGCAATTCATGAAGCTTGTTTTTTGTCTGTAGTGTTGTAGCATCAGTCATGATGACCCTCTTGTCCCATCGTTACTCAATTAAATCAGTGTGGCAGAGGTCTTGTTTGGGTTTCATCAGTTTTGATCTCTTCCAACACTTGAAACTGGAACCTGGGTAGGCAGTTAGGCTCCAGAATAGAAATAGCTTTTAACAGTGAACATGTAAGAACCAGAAGTTTCCAGTAACTGAAATTAAGGTGGTTCTTGTTTTATTAAGAATACTGCAATTGGTGAGGTACATCTTGAAGTCAGAAGAGACAACAAACTGTAGTGCCAAGGTTAGTACCAAGTACAGTTTGATTCTCACAAGTCCTTGCAACCCTGTCTGATCCCTGGGGCTGAGATGAGTTGCCTCTAGTCTTTAATTTCTAACATTCACTTCTGGCCCTCAGAAAAATTTTACTCCCAGGTCGTTTTCTCTCTGCTGTATAGGTGTGTGCTCTGTGCTACAGCAGCTTACCTCTTCGGGCTTCTGCAAGACTTCTCGCGTTCTTGGAGCGCTCTCTCATATGTTCAGTTGTTTCTATGGAAGGCAATGTGTACCCATGCTTTTTTGTTCTCAGAAAGCTTAGTCCATTGCTTATTACAAATTGAAAATGACTGACCTGTAGCTCACTAGCTTTCTCTGTTCTTCTCCACTGTAAAATTACTGTTTTGCCTTTTCCGATACTTTATGATCTTCACTTGTCCTCTCTGGTTTCAGATATGGATGTAGCTAGTTCTCTTAGTATCAAATCAGCACAATAGGTACTGTGTAATTTATCAAAACAGTAAGTTTAACCTCCTTTTATGCATTTGTGTTTGAATTGTCTGAAGTTGACTTTTTTATAAGAAAGACGGGAGGGTGGTAGAAGGAAGCATGGCATACTAAGAGCTTCTTGGTGTTTGTTAGTAACTGTTGAGTTGCAGATCAGTTTTACCCCTTGGTGTATGTATGCTATGGCATGTTTTGTTGCCACTACCCCTTATGTTCATGTTAGTTGTATTTCAACTGGTGACCTGACTTCTTCTAGTTACTTTGGCTTCTTTTTGTGTGTTTGTGGTCAGTATATATATTTATGATATGTGATCCATGTCAGTTTTGCATCTACCTTTCCTGTCCTTTCTTTGAGATGCCTGTAACTTTTAAAGGAGTTGTCATTCTTGTGAGCCTTTTCTGCTTAAGTTATCATTAGTGGCAGTTCTTTTTTTTAACCCGTATTTTTAAGTTTACTGAATTCTTCCTACTTTAAGATCATTGCTACACTTTTTTTTTTCTTCATTTTATTGCTTGGTTCCATGAAATTTGTTATGAATGTTTTTATTCTCAACTGATTTCTGCTCTTTGAGTATTGCTGACAATGCTAGAGAGAGGGCTTTTCTGTAACTCTTCTCCCTTCTGTATCCAAGTGCATTGCCACTGTGTCTCTTGAGGTTGGACTTCCTTTGTTCTGCTGTTCTTGTCAGAAAAAGGATGTAGTGCTGTTTACCATAAAACTCTGAAGTTATCTGAACAGTGCATGTTCATGAGAAGTTTCATGTAGGTTATATGTGTGGGTTCACAGTCTCTTGCCCTCCTGTGTCCCTGCTCTCTTTAGCTTGTCTTCATTAGGAGGGTTACATGGTCCATTTTTCTCGACTTCTTACAACTATAAAATCCTCACCTCAGGATTTTCCTAATTCAGAAATATTTTAAGTGCCTTCATGCCTTAAGCATGAGGATGAAACATAAAAGTGCTTTTTTTCCTTATGTGTTTTAAAACTAGTTAGGAGAATTTGATGTCTTGTTAGCTCAAATTCAAAATGTGTTTTCTGTCAGTGTTACAATGAATTGATTTTAAAAAAGATCATCATAGAATTGTTAAAATACTTGCTCTTGACTAAGGTCCAGGATATATAATCTGTTTTCAAAATACTTGTAAAATGTTGTGGCGTTGACAGTATTACTCTACCCTTCTTTCTACTCTGAAATGTGGCTTAAAATACTGCAACTAGTTAGAAATTCTGTACAGGTTACACTGCTTTCATTTTTGATGATGCATTATTTGGAATGCTCCCAGGAAATGGTGAGTTTGACTAAATAAATCTCCTCAGTTTGTTGTAACCTGACTTCTGCAAACTAGGTAACAGAAGAAACGAAAGAAGTTCTTCACTCATGTGTGTTTTATTTTAATTCTCACAAACTTCATAGGCATTAGATGTTTAGATAAATGGATTTTTGTTCTATGTTAAAATCCTCTAATCAGAAAACTGTATATTTCTAGTCTTAGCTTGTAGGGTGTTTTTGAAGTTAGATATTCAAGGAAAGGAAGAAACATCTGCTTAGTAATGGGAACTTTACCCACATTGATTTCTTAAAACTTTTAGAAGAAAAGTAAACTGCATTACATCTGTTTCACAAGCAGAGCATGTTACATGGTAAGGTATCTTAGAATAGCTAAAACCTTGCAAAGTAATGCCCATCTTGTATCTTGCTTGTTTAGCTATGCCAGAATGATCAGTATTAGCACAGAATTCTAATACATGTATGAGATGAACTGTGAATGGTTGTAGGATAGATACTGAGATTATGGAGCAAAGCACAACATTTAGTTTCCTTAGGCTGTGAATAGTCAGTGACTATTTTGGGGAAAATATATTTGGTCGAGATGGAAAACTGGTTTTATTTTGCTTTTGAGTGTGTTTATTCTCTCTGCCTTCCTGACCCAAGGGGAAAAGGAGAATTTGTCTGAATCTGTGATAGCTATGATCAAACATGTAAAGAGAAAAAAAATTTCTATTCAGGTGTGTACCTTTCAAAACAATGGTCCATTTCTCTGTCCCTACCCCCTTTGTGCACGTTTTCATTTCCATTTTCAAACCCTGTAATATCTTACTTTTTTTAATGTTCTTTGATCACTAATCAGGAAGTACTTTGAAACGAGAGGACTTTGTTTGCATCCTGCTGTCCTGTTACACATGACAGAGGGTAGAAGGTAAATACTGTGTAAACTTGTTAGATATTTGACAGTGTGGCCTTACTGAGGTTTTTTTTCTTAAAGTGGAGCAGGAGTGGGTGGAGGTGTAGGTGGAACCTTGTCTCTTAAGTTGTTGTTTCTGTCTTGCACAGTAGAGAGATTTGGAGACCTAGTTTTGAGCGTTCCCTTGCAGAATGGGATACACTTGTTTAGCTACTGTCAGATGTTAATCAGATTTTTAAAAAATCTGATTTTTGCTGAATTTTATCCAAGCATAATCCCTTTAAATGGCATGAGATTATGCAGAAGGGAGTATAGCTTTGTAAAAATTACATTTGATATACCACCAACTTTATCCTAATTCTTCACAGAAATTAATGTGTCATTACTATCCTAGCCTCTCTTCTGTTACGCTTTCTTGACAGTTATATTAGTATCGGCACTGGTGCAAACTGTGATGTCAGTGGTTCTTCTGGTTGGGTGTTAAAAAAAATAAAAAAAATCAGTGTTGGGAAAAGGTCAGAATATAGTGGAAGTGTAGAACATCAGCTGTTTCCATCCTGTGGTGCATAAGGGAAGGACAGATGCACTTTTAGCTTTGAGGAAAAGAAAAAAAGGGAAGGAAAAAACAAATAATCCCCCCAAGGAATATTAGTTTTTCTCTCCCCAGCCATGTACACTTGGAGGGGTGTTTTGTTCTCTTGTCAAGTATTATTCTACAGGCATAAATAGAAGAGAGGTTGAGACCAGTAAATACTCTTGGGGAAGAACTAGTGTCCATATTGGAGAGTGGACCACTTCGCAGCGATGCTTGAGCCAACTTGAGAACTGAGAACAAGTTGAGGTCTACCCTCCTGGTATTGGACATGAACCAATTAGTCTAGAAAGACAGGGTTTGCTTGTAGCACTTCACTAATAGAGACCACATAGCTTTTGGTGTTCCAGTTGGCACATCTTTCCTTCCCTTATGTAGGATGAAATAGCTCAGATCAGATCTTTTTATCTGCATTACGCACCATAGCCTAGTGATCGCAGAAACACGGGTGCTGTTCTTGCAGTAGTAGCGTTGAAGTGCTTTAGTAAAGTATGTTCTGAAGACAGTGAATGAATACTTTGTGGAGTAGCATGAAGTAGAGCATTGCATGAAGATGAATATGACATAAGCTGGAGACATAAAAGAAGGGAGAGAATGAGAATCTCAAGTAAATTGAAGGCAAGTGAAAGAAATACTTGCATGTAAATTAAAATAGAATGAAACATAACATTGGGAAGGATTGGGTAAATTGTCTCTTTGCAGTCAATTAGTAGATGTTTGTAAAGGATAAGAACGTTTTAGAGAGTACATCGAATCTTGTGTACTACTTAGGGAAAGGTTATAAAAGCATTTGAGTTGTTATAAAAGCTGCTTCAAGTTGTTTTGGTCCTACTGAAGATAATGAATTGCTGGAAGAATAATGTTTAAAAGCCTGTGCCACTCTCGTTCTCCACTCAAAGATGATCTGTTAAGTGAATTCTATCTGGTTTATCACTAGCCACTAGACACTTCAAAGCATTATCAAGTGTAGCTGAGGGCAGTTGAATGTAATGCTTTGATCACAAAAGAAAGTGATAGCGGTAACTTACCTCCTGGTTTCAGTCATCAACTGGATATGGTCTCTTCCAGTAATTGAGATGCTTGTTTGCTTTGTATCTGATCATACACTGTGCCTGTTCTCATTATACTTCCAGTGTTTAATGTAATGGATTCACATTGTGACTAGGAGAAAAGTGAGGAGAAGGGAAAAATTTGTATGGGAAAACTTGGTGTCTGGCTCAGGTCACTCTCTTCCAGTGCTTTGAGAAACAGAATCTCTGTGTTGGAGTGGGCAAGGTGCCAGGGTTTTGCTAATGTTTCAGAAACCTATGGACTTTATAGACATATGGACTTTTAAGATCTGTATATATTTCCAGTATGCTGAATGGGGATGACACTTTCCTTTAATGAAATATGCTCTGTTTGCAAAGGTACTCTTAGTGTTCTATTACAAGAATAATAAATAACACTTAGCATAAACAAAGAAAGTGATTTCTTATGTGCAAGATCAGGATTTTCTTCTGTGTACTTATGCAATAAGCTAATTGCAACAAGACTGTTTCTTATTCCTCCTTGTGAAGCAATGCACTGCTTGAAGGCAGAATACCAGACATGATAGACAGCTGGACTAATTTGCTGCGTCTAGTTCTGTGTTTCTACAATAGAAATGGCCTTTACATTTTAAAAACTAAATGTTGATTATGACTGTTCAGGCAAAATCATTTGAATGTGATTTATTTTTTTTTCTGTCCTGTTTTTAAATCTGAATTTGGACATATATATGTCTCTGTTGGATAATTGAATCAGCTAAACAGCTGGTAATATAAATAACTGTACATTTCAGCAAAAAAATCTCCCACTTTGTGCAGCAGCTTAAAAGGAGAAATGTATTTTTGTACCCTTTACAAGAACCAAAATTCTATGACCAGCCAGCTTTCTCCAGATTAACAATGACTAGACATCTGTATAATGATAAATTCAGTGACAAGTATTTACCTCTATCCTTAAATAACTCTTGTTTCTCCTTTCCAGACATCTGTGTTATTATAAATTCAGTGACAAGTACTTACTTTTATACCTAAATAACTCTGGTTTCTCCTTTCATGCTTTTTGGCACATGATTAATGAAGCTTTAGGTATTTAGTGAACCTGAAAGTCGCTGTAAATTGGAGGATAAGTCAAGAGCTTCCACAAAGCTTGAAGGCAAAGAACCAAGTTCGTGTAAATGACATCATTTTCATCATTCAGTACAAAGAAATGAATTGTAATTGTCCCATAAGGAGTAGTATGATAGAGGAATATATAAATGAGTAGCCATACATACAACATGATTTTAGGTTCTTCTTTCACACTGAGTATATGATGGCAAATCTGCTTGAGTTTACAGGTTTTTTTCTAAGGGGATGAGAGGAGTCCTGTCACTTGGAATTACTTGGCTTTGTAGCAGAGCATGTATGTGCTGCAGGGCTGGTGGCTGAGAGCATCAGTGTTCCCAGCTGGATAACTGCTTGATCTAATAGTTTTTGTGCTGCCTATTGGCTTAGATCTGACTTGGGGTCGGTAGGCGGGGGATATCAACCAAAAGGATTTTTTTTTGTCATCTCTGAATGTGGTAAGGAAAAATTGGTTTTGCCCTTGTGTGGCAGTTTTTAGACAGTTTTAGATTGTTTTTTTTGAGACTTCCAGTGCAATACAGAGAAAAACTCCTTAAAGATATTAGCACCTGTGTGCTCATGGGGTGTGAGCTGTGCCTTATGGACCATTAGCTAAAGCCTCAGGTCCTGCTGGCCTGCCAGGCACTCCTGGCATTGGATTTGAAAGGATGGCCTTCATCTGTAGTCAGCTCACCTGAGATGGCATTGTCCATGGGGTTGCAGCTGGGTGGCCTGAAGAAGCACTAAATTTCTCAGGAGAGGATGGTACCATACAGACTGTTCTGCTTATGATGGCAGTTCCCTGATTAACTTTACTTTCCATGGGAAATTTCCGTAGGCAACCCTTAGAATGGCTGACTGGGCTTCTGGAAAGGCAGGTCTGTATTTGAGACTTGCATAATTTATTCTTAGCCTGAGGTATTAGGTAAACTAGAGTTAAATTATTAATATGTCTTTATCAAAATGTGTTTGAAACAGGAGCTTGCCTTTAAAATAAAGGTAAAACATCCAGTAGATATGTTTTGATGATGGTTTTTTGGTCTGGGGTGGGGGGTGGGGGAAGGGTTGGTTGAGAATTTGCCATTTTATAGTTTGACTACAAATTACTCAAATGTGTATTTGAAAACAGCATACTAGACAAGCCTGATAATTAAAAAAAAACCTGAAAAAAATCCAAAACCACCAAAGCAAACAAACCAAAGCGCCATAATGTCCTGTTAAATATGGTCTCACAAGTTGGTTGAGTGCAGAGTCAAATGATTGTGCAGCATCATGCTTTTGATTTTTCTCTCACCTCTTCTTTGCTTCTTTGTGATTGATTTAGAGGAGTGGTAGTGGTGGGAGGGGAGGCTTTAGGGGTTTGTTTTCTGTGCCTCTCTATTCTGGGAGTCAGCACTTGGGTAACTCTCAGGACTGTTGTTTTGATCTTGTAGACCGATCTTGTCCTTCTAGGAAGAGTATGCATTAGTGAGGGATACATTCCCTATGGGATTATAGGAAGGATTTATGTTATGAAGATGTTATGAAGAACTCTTTTGTGTTATGAAGAACTTTCTCAAGTGCATAAGCATTTTTATTTTTTACTTCATTAATAGCAAAAGACAATTTGTTTTAAAAGATGATTTTTTTGGGATAGACATCAGGTAAGTCACTTCACTAGTGTAGTATTTTGAATCTCTTGTTTCTGCCAGAGTGAATGTAATGTCTCACCTCTGGTATGTTCAACCTTTGATTGTTCACTTGCTTTCACTGAGTTCATTAAAATGATATTAAAACTTAAAACTACTTTTGTTTGAAAGTGCCTATAGAGTTTGGAAATGCGTGTTGTTTTTTATTTTTTTTTAAATTGCAATCTGTGACATTTTGTTTTTAAAACATAATTTTTGAAAAGCTTAGCTGACTTTCTGGTTCCAGGAAAAAGAATGGGAGGTTTTCAATTTGCCTTCATGAGGCTAAAGTTTCATTCATTGTGAACTTATGAAACATCTTGATTCTTTACCAATAATTTGAAGTGCAATTATGTATGTTTCTCAGTGAAGCACTATTTTCACTGTATTGTATGATTAATATTTTAAAGCAGTTTGTTTGACCTCTAGTGTTGAGCTATGAAATTGCACCCTATTGACCCCAAAATATTTTACATTTCAGAAAAACCGGTTTCCCCCAAATCAGGTACATTGAAGAGTCCACCTAAAGGCTTTGATACTTCTGCAATTAACAAAAGCTATTACAATGTGGTGAGTGATCGTTTTTCCTTCATGGGAACTGTTATATACAGTAGAATGTCATTTAACTAAATGCTCTTATCTGCACAGAAAAAAGGCAGTCTTGTCAGAAAGTGCCAAAACTAGATAGGGGTGTTAGTGGATTCTCATGTAAACAAGTTAATCATTAGTTTAATAGAATATCACACAGATTCTTAAGCATGATGCAAAATTATAGTCTAAAGCAAGTGAATAATAGGCATTTATGTAATATTGTGCTAATTAGTTTGCTAGTTGTTAATTTCCCTGTTCTCCCCATCTCCCAAATATGCAATTAGTGTCCCCCAATCTCTGTGAATTACTGAAATTCTACTGTGTTAAAATGCTTAAGAATACTGTTGTCCTTTTTGTTGAATAAGAGATTGAACATTTTGAAACAATTTGCTTCCTTTGTATTCATGCTTATAAATCAACTCTATTATTAACCTTGGGAACCTCTCCCTTGCACTGGTGGATAGATTTCATAGCAAAGTGGTACAGCCAGAGTCAGCTTTTAACACATCCCTGGGAATTCATAACCTGGTACTCAGACCTCTTTAGTAAATGCATGTAAGAAACATACCCAACTCTGACTTAAAGTGTGTTGTAACCATTTTGAGAATCATTTATTTATTAAAAGCAGATGCATTGGGAAGCAAAAAAGCATCTTATTGATTTTGTTCATCACTGCTCCCTGCTGGTGTAAAACCAAACCACAACATTTCTTTCCCTTTTCTTTGAAGCAGCTGCCATTGTTTTCATTTTATTTGTCAGTTTTTAGCAATGATCATAAAGAATCATTTTATGCTTTCATCTTGTGTGGTTGTGGCATGAATAACACCAACCACCTGGAAGAACAGAGCTGTTTTGTGTATCGTATCCTCACTGAAAACAGTGAGACCTCCTCCTGCTCCTCCCTCTGACTTGCCTCCTGCCTCTGCTGGTAGCTGCAACTCCATGGAAAAGGGAGGACTGCAATTCTTTGGCTATTGTATCCCACACCTGCTAGCAGGATGGAAGGTACCTGTGCAAGCACACCCTTCCTTCTGCAGGAAGTAAAGACCTTACTGTGGTATATTCAGTGACAAAGTATTGGATTGTTTTCCTTTTGTTTTCACTATCTCTCTTTTTAGTCTTTTTTTTTTTTTTCCAAAGTTGTTGTAGTGTTTGTCTTTATTTGATGTTGAAACCTATGATTTTCAATGCAAGGAAGATGATGTGACTGCAGTACAGGAGAAAATTTAGTTCCTTCGCTAGGTAGAAGACTGCTCTTATGTTTAATCTGCATTTATATTAAGTTTTTAATCAAAATAAATTGTGAGCTGCCTTGAACATCAGACATTTAGATTTGGGGGTTTGGTTTAATTTATTTGTTTATTTAAAATAATTGGTAAATACATGCCTCACTTACAATTTTATATTATTTTTTCCAGTAGACGTCATTATGATGAAAAGTAAGAGTTGCAGCTGCTTAATTTAGACTTAACTACAGCTTCAGTTTGACTGTGTCCAAAATAAATTGAATCTTGTGGTTGCATATTTTACTTTGTAAGAGTAATGCACACCATTTTGGGGGATGATTGTGTACTTCAGTGAAAATAATAGAAAGTATGTCTGAATTTGTTCAGGAAGCTAAGTTATAATATGCCATACAATTTTGAAATATCACCTTTGGCTTTTGTGAATTTTTCCCTGGATAACTTACTATCATCGTGGAGGCTCAAGCTACTCTATACTTTTAGAAATAGAGCTATGACTGGCTTTTAAAGTAATTTAATTAAAAAAAAAAAAGGAAACTAGTGACCATCAGACACCTACTGTTGGAATTAGGTTATTTTTCATCTTTTTCAGGTGCCGCTCTCTTGATACACTTAACTTGGTGTAATAAGATTCAAGCTGTTTTCACTGCTAGCTATTTACTGACTGTTGACACATTATGGGGGGCGGAAATGACCAGTTCGTAATTATATATACAGCTGTACATACATATTTATATACATACTACATACATACATGTTGTAAATTAGAGCACTGCCCCTAGAGTGCTGTTCTCAAATCTGTCTGCCGTGAACTGGGTAATTCCCTGTTTTCACATTTTTTCACAGGGACAAATACTCCCACCTTTTTTTTTTAACTTGGCATTTTATTCTTTTTGTTTAGAAAATGAGAGGCTGTGCTATAGCATGCACTGTGTTTCAGAGAAAGCAAGACTCCACTGCTGTGTCTAAAACTTAAATTAGACATGTTGACATATTTAGATTTTCTTGAAAAATATGAAGTGCTTCTGATGGTGTAGTGGGTTGACCCTGGCTAGATGCCAGGTACCCACTAAAGCCACTCTTTGCGTCCTCTCTGCAACTGGACAGAAGAGAGAAAAAAAAACAGCGAAGGATTAATGAATTAAGAGGGGGGAGAGATCGCTTACTGATCGCCATCATGGGCAAAACAGACTCAAAGTGGGGATATTACTTAAATTTATTACTAAATCAGAGCAAAAACAAATGAGAAATAAAATAATCTCACCCACCCCTCTGTCCTTCCATGTTTTCCCTCCTCCCCCCCAGCGGTGCGGGGGGATGGGGAATGGGGGTTATGGTCAGTTGTTTCTGCCACTGCTGAGGGAGAGGAGTCCTTCCCCTGCTCCTGTAGGGTCCCTCCCACAGGAGACAGTCCTTCACGAACCTCTGCAGTGTGAGTCCATCCCCCAGGCAGTTCTTCACAAAACTGCTGCCCTGTGGGTCACTTCTCCGTTGAGTGCGGTCCTTCAGGAATGAGCTGTACCAGCTGTACCCCCCCTGTCCCACACAGGGCCACAAGTTCTACCAGGAAAACCTTCTCCAGCATGGACTTGTTTCTCCATGGGTTGCAGTCTCTGGCAGGACCCTTCTCCATCTCGGGCCTCCCACAGGGTCACAGCCTCCTTTGGATATCCACCTGCTCCAGCATGGGCTTCTCCATGGGCTGCAGGTGGGTCTCTGTACCACCATGGTCCTGCAGGGGCACAGCTGCTCCACCATGATCTGCACCACGGGCTGCAGGGGCCTCAGCTCCAGCTCCTGGAGAACCTCCTTCCCATCCTTCTGTATTGACCTTGGTGTCTATGTTGTTGTTCCCATGTTCTCACTCTGCTCTTCACTGGATGGAATTTTTCAACTGTGCAATAAATTTCCATTCTTAAATATATTATCACAGAGGTTCCTAATTGGCTCAGCCTTGGCCAGCAGCAGGAGGCCCATCCTGGAACTGGCTGGCATTGGCTCCACCAGACAGGGGAAGCTTCTAGCAGCTGCTAACAGAAGCCACCCCTGTAGTGCCCACCCCCCCCCAAAACCTAGCCACAGAAACCCAATACAAATACCAATACACCTATAAAATGAACATTTTTCATAATTATTAAATATGTATTAAGTATGATTTTAAATGTAGTGAAGACAAATAGCAAACATTCTCTGAATTGAAAGTAGTTTAACTTGTGAGTTGAGTTTTTATTCTATCTTAATAAGTAAGCTGCAGACATGGGACTTCTCTGTTCTAGAAGTCTTATCAGTCTGTACTGATAACAAAGTTAAAGTAAAAGCAGAACAGCTCCAAATAAACCTTTGGCAACTGGTAGCTGAAAGGATGTAGCTCGAGTTAAAAAGTAAGCGTTAAAATCTGTGTTAAAGGCTTTCTTGACGACCAGGCATGTATTGAGGCTGGTACTCTGGGACTGCTTGCTGTTTTTGAGTTGTGGCCATCTCCCACCGTAAGGGGATGTGCTGAGACTCTGTAAACCCTCTTGATTGATTATTGCTGTTTTTCTTGGTGAAGGTTTTGTGCAGGTGCAAGCAGCACCTGTGGGTACATTTGTTGGACTGAGGACAAAATCAAAGAGCAGATCAGAGGAAGTCCAGAAGGCAGTAGGAGAAGGCTCCCTTTCTGGGAGAAGGACTGAGATAGGCTAAGGGAAAGGTGCTAAATGTCAAGAGAGGAACTGCTTTCTCCGCTTTCCTTTGTTCTTCTCACCCTTGTAAATATGTTCTTTATGGATTCACAGAGCTCTGTCTGAAGTTCGTAATACAAACCACGTACTTTCTAGTCTCAGTGTGCTTAATTAGTTGCACCTTGCAGTAAGTGTTGCTGAGAAGACAGACATTTGTTATATATGTACATTTTGCCTGGCTGAGGAATGCAGGTTAGTAGAGAATGCCGAGGTCTTGTCCTTCATAAAATGGTACAAGTCTACAGCAGTGTGCAATATGAACCAGACTCATGATCAAGCATCGAGCATTTTTCATGTAGAAGTAATTTAGTAACTACTAAGTGGGCATTTCATTGCATGTTATTCTCTGAAAACAGAACAGGTGTTACTCTGAGTTTTATTTTTACTTGAGATCCCTCGAGAATTTATAACTTAGTGTCCAAAATAAAGCTAGGTTATCACCACTCACAGTTGCCTTGAGATTAAGTAGCTTTTCTAAAAACAGGTAAAGAAATGGGAAAATTTCTCCATAGTTATGAGTATTTGGCCGACCTCATTTTTCATTTAAGTGTTTGAAAAGTAGTGGAAAATAAACGCTTCTTTTGGGGCTGTTCTGTTAAAGTTGGATCAAGAGTTTGTGTCTACTGAATTTCATAAGAGTTTTTGAGGACCCTTGAGGTATGATATACTTGTGCAGTGCTTTACACTGCCCTTCTCAAGGGCCTGTTTTAAGGGATTCATCTTGCAAATTCTGATTCAGGAAAATTAGATACTGATCACCATTTTACTGAAGCATGAGATATTTTGGTTGAGTGCCATACTACTGTGAAAAAATGGGAATGTGCTAACGGATCATGCCCAAGTGTATCTGTATTCTGCCTTTTTTCCCCTCTGATTTGGAAGACGATCGACTTTGTGTAGGTCACTTTAAATCCATTTTGGGGTGATAGTTATTGCCTTAGGGAGATGACTGAGGTTTTGTGTGACAGAATTGTTAACCATGCTTGAATTTTCCATGCTGTGTGATTGAGAGAGCTGGTGCTGTATGAGCTCAGTTGTCTGTGCCTGCCATTCATCAGTGTTACAGACTGCAAAAGCTGCCACTTCAACGCTGCTCTTTTGGTACTCGGTCTTATCTGTGCAAATGTTGTGGTGGAGTTGTGGAAACAAGGTCTTCAAGGTCTCATGGGGTCTTGCAGCAGCCAGAATGCACAGAAAGCAGGAAAGGGAAGAAAGGTGATTATTAGATCATGCGGGTGAGATGTGGATATGAGGAATTGTAGGGGTTCTCTGGTGCCAAAATACTGAATTACAATACTGGCTACTTGTCACTTCAAAGCACAGTCCAAGCATTTAATCCTCATAGTTTCTCAGTGAGGTGGGTAAGTCAAGCTGGAAGAATGTGAGATTTCACAGAAATAATGTTTTAGAACTGTGTAAACAAAGTTATTCTTCAAAAAATGTATGCAGTGAAAATTGTACTTGTTAAAAAAAACCGAAATAGTTTTAATGTGTCCTGGGAAGTGTTTAAAGCTATGTATATCTGAAGTAGTGTGTAGTAGTGTGAACTACTGAAGTTTAAGGGCATCTGATACTCTGCATAGGTTTTGTAGCATAGTTTTATTTACAGTAGCATTTATTTTCCTTTTTCCACTAATTGTCAGAATGCTAATTCTAGTTTTTAAGCTTTCTTGTTATTGCCTCCCCACCCTGTTTAAGTCTTTTTCCTCCAATCCTGTGTTCTCTGTATTGGAAAGAAAATCCTCAAATAAAAATCTAAACTAGCACAGGAAAATGAGTGTGTCCAACATAAAACTAGTTTTATTTCAAGCTTTTCAGACAGCTGTTTATAGTAGAGAATGAAAATAGTCTTTGAGAAAATGGACCAGTGGTGCAGCCCTTCAAGATCTCTAGCAAATTTGTTGATTTTTATCTCTGAATGTCTTTTAATATTGTTCAGTGCTTCATTGGAACGCTGTGTCCTTGGTTTTCAGTCTCCTTTTCCCTACTAATGGCTAAGAACTTTGGACTAGGAGGTTTTTGTAGAAAAAACCGTATTGAAAAAGATTGGTCTTGCATTTAGTTTTGAACCTCATGGATGCTAAGTACTTTTATATTACCATTTTAACAATTTACTTTCTTTGTTTTATATATGTATAAGAGAATATGGGGGTTAATTAGTACTATGATTGGTGGAAATATTTTATTTCTGTGGTCTAAATGGTAAAAAAAATTCTTAGCTTTTTTAAAGTTTGTGTGTCCATGTTGTACTGTATGCTGTAATTTCTTAGTAGCTGTAACTTTCTGTGTGACATTCTTCTGCCACAGCATTTAGCAGAGAATGGAGACATTTTAATCTTCAGTTCAGGATTCAGTTTTGCAACAAAAGAATGAACTCAGAAATGGTCTCTCTCTCCCTCCAAATGAATAGAAGCATTCAAGGAATAAGCAGAATCAATGACACCAATGAAAGGAGCAGTGAATTCTTCATTGACATACTGATCTATTTAAAGTTATTTCATCAGGTTTGCATTTAGGAATGAATGGCTTTTTTTACTTCCTAAGAAAGAGTATTGACTACAACAGTGAATAATGCACTCAATTACAGTCGTTCTTATAAATGCTGAAATGAGATATTACTGTAGGCTTGACAAATATGGCATGTAGCAAAATGAGAAGGTTTGTGGTGTGGCTTATGACCAGTGAATAGCAATAAGTTTTCAAAGTTCAGTTCTGTTCACTGAACTACACTTAATTCTGTTGATTGTCTTGCTAAACCATTAACTTTTTGGAGAAAAAAATAATTTGCCTTCTAGAAGCACAGTAGAAACTGATGTGACTATACTGGAGGATATCCTAAAGCAGACTCCCTGGAGATGGCCCAGTAAAATGTTTTCCTGTACATATTTGGGAGTATTCCAGTTGTTGGTTTATATTCAGCCAAAAACCAAGTGTGTGCTGTATTTTATAAATTCTTGGCTTTGCATCAGAATCTGTTGTAGTTTTCTCATGGTAGTGTATTCCCAGTGGAAGGTTGGGCAACCCCATTTAAAAATAACGTAATAACGCTAAACATTTTGCTAAATAAAGTTCGAAACTACTTGTTATTTGTAAATCCATTAATATTCAGATGTTCTAGGTAGAACAGTGCATCTGAATAAGTAAACACTTTGCCAGCAAGATTAGTTGTAATGTGTTGTAATTGAGACTGAGAAAACAACATTATTTGTTCTTTTCTCTTACAACTTCTATTGTGCTTTACCAACCTCTGATGATCTGTGACTGTTCTGAAGAACATAAGAGGAATAATTGCCCCTGGGTTTGGAAGAGCACTCTGTATAACATTCAGATTTTGCACTAAAGTTTTTGAGTAGTGAAATTCCTGTTAGCTTACCACTGTTTTTTGTATATGGCTGAAGGATGGCTCATCATGTATATAGTGGATTTTTTTCCCTATGAATTTCATAGATGTATGGTATTCAATGCTTTCTTGCTGATACTTGCATTTTTAATGTAGGAACACTCATTTAAGTTTTTCCTGTGCTAAGTAAATTTTAGTATGCTTTAAAACTGGTCTTAAAAAATACCAATTAGCAATTGTCATTTATTGTAGGTGCTACAAAATATATTAGAAACAGAAAATGAATATGCTAAGGAGCTACAAACAATGCTTTCAAACTACCTGCGACCATTACAAGCCAGTGAAAAGTATGTGAGTTTGTTCTGTGTTTTAAATTAAGTTTGAGATCTCTCATGTATTGGGGAGGGTTAACGTGGTCAAAATTTCAATGTCAGTGTGTATTTTCCTCTGTGGACTATGAGGTTCTTGAGGCAGGGCTTGCTTTTATTCAGTTTGCTTGCTGACTGAAACAGTCAGGTCCTTGATCTAAGATCCAGTAAGCACTTTCTTTTAGCACTGTAGATTGTATTAATGCACAGTTAGTCGATAACTGCAAACCTAAACATGTTTTATTTACTTTGGCTACAGGTTAACCTTGACAAATACTTCATACTTAATGGGAAACCTGGAAGAAATAAGTTCATTCCAGCAAATGCTTGTACAGTCTTTAGAAGAATGCACCAAGTAAGTACTATGCATATGAGATAAAGTAATAAAAAATATTTGCATGTTAGAATTTTACTGTATTTGTTGCTAATGTTGGGCATAATTTTTTTTTCTTGTCACTGTAAGAATTGTTGCCACAGTAGTACAGTAATAGGTGTTTGGAGAATGTATTGGTTGCTTGTACAGATAGATATTGGCCCTAGGATGTAGTTGCAGAGGTAGGAATTTTGATTTAGTTTAACGGCAATTTACAAATTTCCATGATGCAAGTGCATACCAGTAGGGAAATGGTGGGTTTTGTTTTGGGGACATGAATTTTAAGTACTTTCTTAAAAGTAAGAGAATGAACAGATCTTATGTAATGGTGCAACAGTGGAGAAGGAGGTAAGTGACTTGGATGAAGTGTATTCTTAGAATGCTTGTGCTTAGTATTCTTCAGTGGTAGTCATGAAAAGGTGCTGGGAGAGGTGGTCAGGATAGGCAGAAAGAACAACCTGAATTAAATAAAACCCCTCACTGCTTGTGCTGCTATAGGAAGCATGAAGCACAGAAAGAAGGGGATGAAGACACTTCTCCTCCTTCTGTAGCTGAGGCTGAATTGGTAACTTGGTGTTTTTCAGCTTGTTACCTCAGCACTTGGGGATGCTAGAAAGAAGGTGACCATATCACATTTGCATTGTCCTAACAACTTTCTGGTGTTAGAACTCCACTGACAGTAAAATTTCTGTTTCTAACTGCAGTTCTGTCATTTTCCTTGCCTATATTCTGGTTTTGTCTGACCACATGGTCACATTCCTACTCCAAATTTTCTTGGTTTCTGCCAAGTTAGTAATTTGAATTGCTTGAATTTGAGGGCTTAGACAAGTTTCAGTGTGCTGAATGAATGAATGTCTTGGATGCAGGAGAAAATACCTCTTTTGGCAACAGTGATCTTTAGGTCACCTCAGTGTGTCTTGTTTTGACCTCTCCTTCCTCACTTCTGAGCTGCTTTGTGTGAAGAAGCAGCTTTGTCATGACAAAGTATAAGCTGCATCTCCACTAGGCAGTACCATATGCCTGGGACTGTTGCTGACTTCCCTCCTACGACCTGGCTTCTGCCCTTCTCTCCTGCCTCTATGCAACTTAGACCAGAGAGAAGGGAAGGGAGGATGGTGTAGTTCAGTTGACTTTTCAGCAGTGTAATGGAAACATTCTTGAAATGGTCTTTCTTTCATGCTGTGTGTGAGAAAGAAGGATATTCATTCCAGACTTCATCAGTAAAGTGTCTAAATCCCTGAAAGTGACCATTTGTCAACAAACTCAAATGTTTCCTTTCTTTTCTTGTCACTGTGCTTTGTTTTCTCACTCTTTTGTTACCGTGATTTTGTTTCTGTGAATCAGAAGTTAGGGAAATAAAGTACCTTGCATGAAACAAACTGTCATCTTTTGAAACATTTTGTTAAGGTGGAGTAGGAGATCATATGCCTTAAATATTAATGCATAATGTCCTTTATTTGTTCTTTCTGCTAAGTGAAATGTTGCTGTGTAATAAACTAGGTACATACTGGATACTAGTAGGTGGGCACAGGAAGTGATGCCCTGGAGTTACTGAAGGGTTACTGCAAATATTTTGTGTTATTGTCATTCCATAAATATGCTTGTTGTGTCAAGTTGTATTTTCAGTTGAATTTTCATCGTAGTGTCCTTGTGTTTGGAATCTTGTCCATCATGATTCCCATCCTGTAGAAGAATGCTTGCTCTGCTGCCTTTTTTCTCTTTGTCATTTTGCCATATTTTTTTGCCTGGTGAATCTGTTCTGTAAACCCAGACTAGCTCCAGGGCTGAAAATAGATTTATAATTTTATTTTATTTTTGGCAGAGAAGTTACGTCATTGAGGCACTTCACATTGCAACATCCGGTGTACTTCTCAATAAGGACAGGCACAGGGCACGCAGGTCTGAGTGGTGTGACACCAGCCTGCATGAACTGCTTAGGTATAATCTTCTCTGTAGGAAATTGAAGTCTTTTAGGTAGTATCACAGACTTATCCCCTTGCCCTGTAGCAACCATAGCTCGATTTTTGTCCCCTATTCCTCATGCCCCTTCTCTTGCAGTCACAGTAACTGTGTAATTGTGTTCTGTGTTGAAGTGCAAGCAGATACTTCTATTCCTGAAGTGGAATGGAATTAAAAAAAAAAAAAGAAGGGAGAAGCCAGGGTGTGAGAGGGAGACTATTAAAATGTAATCCAAAACTAATTAGTGTTTCAGGTTTAGTTTTGGAGTGCAGATACAGATTAAGTCTCTTAAGGGTTTATCCGAGTATCATCCTTTACTTTTGGTTATCATGGATATCAACAGAAACAAGACTATCACTATTAAGTAAATTTGAACACCAAGGAGTTTAGATATCCTGAAACAAACATGCATAGTAACTGATGTCTGATAGGTAAGGCAAAGAGACAATTAGTGAAAGGTGTGGTTTTGAAGAGAGCATTGAAAATTAGACTGAAGTGTTGTAAATGAGTTGAATACTGCCTAGTTTTGTGCAAACAGTAGCTCAGAAAGTTGAGAAGTGGCCCCTTATTTCCGTAACCTTGTTAACCATGAAGCTCCAGAGATGACATCCAATCCTATGTTTCTTCACAAACTGCATCTCTTGGAGTCATCAATCGCAGTTATCCTGTAATAATTTTTACAGACCTTCACTTCTCTGCTATCAGCTTTTAAGTTCAAGGCATTCTCTGTAATCACCTCCTGCAAGCATGGCAAACTTACTATTGATGCTCCAGCTCCTTCAAGAGGGTGAGAGAGTGGAAGTAAATTCTGCTGTTTATCTTTGTGGGAGGAAGTGGAGAAGATCAGATATTCTGTATTGTCACCTTTTTTCTGTCAGCTGTCAGGCCAACTTTAGTTCAGTTCTCATTGCTGGTTTTGATCTGTCTTAAAACTAACCTTGTTGTTCAATCACACTTACTTTTTTATTTCTTTCCTTAAATTACCAGGCAGTGGGAGCCCATTTTAAATCTGGAGAAACAGAAGTGATAGCCATTGGATATAACTCCAACAAGCAGATAATGTCAGGTAGTTTAGATATAGTCATATGATGATTACTCTAGCATGTCTACAACAGCAGAGCCTTTGTTTTGGTTCTCTTACATCTGTAAATAGAATTAAACAATGCCTTTGGCTTTTTAGAACTGAAGTTGTTATAGTTTATATATATGTATAAATATTTATGTGATTCCTTTTTAATTAAAGTACCAAATATGAGAAGAATATTGGGATGACAACTTCAGAATGAATTGTGAAAAAACTGTGCTCTTTATTGAACACATTAATTACCAAAGGGTTTATATGATGTGGTGATACACATTAAATTGTTGGTTTTTCAGCAGTTAAAGAAGGTATAGATAACTTATCTACTGAAAATTGTAGAACACCTGCAACTAGTGCATGGATTAGAAAAGTTAAAGGGGATAAGTTGCCACCCACTTATAAAGTCTTTTAATTAGCTTAATTCAAAGAATGTGCAGTATAAAGTGGCAATGCATGTGCAACACATGAAAGAGAATAATGTCAGTCTTTGATTCTGCTAAAAGAAAGCAGACGGAGAAGACACAGATGTCTGCTTGGTGCAAACAGCCATAATTCACCCTCCACCCACATCACTACAGTATGAAATGGGAATTTAACCATTTTTAGCAACTGTATATTGGAGCCTTCTGCTCTTTAATACTGAGTTGTATGCCTTGAGTATGTCTTCAGAGTTTGTGACTTTGGCTGCATCTATTACTCGAAGAATGTATTATTAGCTCATGCTTAGATTTATTTAAAGGGGACCAGCTGCTAGGCAGGAAATGCTGCTAGGCAGGCTGTAAGAATAGCATTCCCTCAGTGTGCTGGGGATTGCCCCTCATTTTCCCCTAAAACCCTGCAAAAACAGACAATCAATGCTGCTCAGAATTTAAACTTTTTTTTCCAAGAGAAATAAAGATGCAGACAGTAAAATATGAGCCCTAGCCTTTAATATAGGGCATGCTGATAATGTGATGAGAGTGTATCTGGCATGATGTGTGTGCTGGGGATTCAGCTGTCGTTTGCTGGGTGTCTGTAATGAACATCGCTTTCAAGTCAGGAAGCGTGTTTCCCCTGCCTCGCATTTTGAACATCTCTACAGTCAATTTTGACTTCATTTAGGGTAGGTCTTCCCACGCTGTGCAGAGGGACTGAACAGCTTAGTAGGAGATAGATTTAGTGTTTTGAAATTTGGGGGAGTATTTCTTGGCATGAACTCTGAATTGTGATTACTATGAGCAGACCTAAGGAGTGGGACAAGATGACTCTGTTTGAGCGGGATGGGAACATCCCCTGCCTGGAGGAGTGGTTGTCCTGGAAAGCTGAATGTTTTCTCTTCTGCTGAGGTTCACTGGAGCATCTCTCACTTTTTTCCATAGGGAATATACTGAATATTGGTATCTGGGAACTTCATGTGCATGTTCAGGACAACTACAGAAAATCTTGACTTTTAAAATTATTTTTTTTCCAGAAAAACAATATTCTTCAAGAGAGAATTGTTGGAACTGATCTTTGCGTGGAGCCCTTTGACTGTACAAACACTATATCTATTGAGTACTTACTGAGGACTCATTTAGCTTTATAGCAGAGTGAAATACTGGGTTTAAGAGTAGTAAAATAGATAACAAGAACAACAACAACAAAATCCACTGTCTCATCTTGCAAAGAAGCAAAGACTCTGCATACTTCTGTTAGGAAATGCAGTCTTTATGCAAGGAGAGCATGTGCATGGAGAAATTGAAACATTTCGTCGTACACATGTTGTACAGTGGGTTTAGGCAAGGTGTCAGGAACAAGTTTGTAGTCTAAGACTGATGAAAGTTTAGTGTCCCATCTTCTGGTTAGCTTCAGTGTGGGTTATACAATTGGCTATTAGCTGTACCCTGCAGCCTACAGCTGAAGAGGCTTAGTCCTTCAAGTGGGAGTCACTCTGTTGAAGAGTTTCATCCCTTCGACACTCTTACAATATTGCTCTTTTGTTTGTCCAATTTATTTGTTCTCACATAGGAAGCAACCCTGTATAGGTATTTCTGTGTGGTTCTGAGAATGGGGGCACAGTAGCAGTTAGGATGCTTGGCTGGTTAGAGTATATGCTTTTTTCTGTCAGTTGGTGTGTAACTTCAAAATTATTTGAGATTATAAAAAAGTATGTGAGTGTGCTTTTTTGCATCTCACCTATATGGCTTAAGGAGTTAATAGGAATAAGACTGGAAGAGTTGCACTCTTTCTTTCACCCCCACCCTGCTTATATTGATGCAGAAATCAGAAGTCAGACTTGTACTCTCTGCTGATTGTACCAGTTCTAAGCTGGAGTCATGCAGCCAATTTCAGATATTTATACTCCAGATATTTTCTTGCTGCAGTGTGCAATAACAGTTTCTGCTAAAAAACTTCTGAAAATTACATTGTGTATATTCATACTGTCTTCCTTCATATCCTGTCCTTCTTTACTTATATGAATATGTGTATATTTCTCTGGAAAACCTGATCAAAACTGATTAGGTTTACT
The DNA here is from genome assembly GCF_003945725.1 of Corapipo altera. NCBI lineage: Eukaryota > Metazoa > Chordata > Aves > Passeriformes > Pipridae > Corapipo > Corapipo altera. The sequence goes on from NW_020884872.1 coordinate 24,764,688, forward strand.
AAGAGTGTGTGAAAGTAAGCTTTTCTTATGAGTCATCTTTTTTTGAAGTCACTGAGGCTGCTATTATTTAAGCACCATTTTATGCTAGACAAAGTAAGCTCTTCTGAACAGAATTGTGAAATTTTCCTTCACTGTTTAGCAAATGTGATGTATCTGAACGTGAAAGATGTAGAAAGTATTTCTGCACTGATGGTGGTAAAGCAGCATTCTTGCCCTGGTTACAACCCAATATAAAAGTGCTTTATGGTCCTTAAAAAGGAAGATGAGTGACAATTGTGTAAAAACAACCTGTTACTGCACTGTAACTGGTTTCTGTTTGTGTTATTAGAGCTTAAGAGGGTGCTTGGATCTTTTAATGAATATTTAAATCCTATCATCTCTGCTTGTGTAAGGTAAAGGAAGAGAATCCTGTTGCTACTCTGTCCAGTTTTTGTCTTAATTGCTGAAATAGTGCTTTTAAGATTTGTCATGGCATATATAAGTGGATCATAAACTGTTCTAACAGATGGTTATATTCACTGAAAATTTAATTCCTTAAAGAAGGTGCTAATTACCATTAATTTTTGAAAATATTTTGCTGAATGATAGTTCTACAGGGTATGTATTATATTCTGCCTATACTATGGTGGCATAAGCAGAAGGAGGAGAAAACTGTTGGATGCTGGTCAGTAACCATAGAAATCTATCTGTTATTTTTATTTTAAAAACCCAAACAAAAATAACAACAAAACAAAAATCACAAAACGAAACCAAACAGACAGTGTGTCCTGGTTCTACCCCAGCCAGCTGCCAAGCCTCACGCAACCGCTCGCTCACTCCCCCACAGTGGGAACGGGGTAAAAGCTAGAAAACTCGTGGGTTGAGTTAAAGACAGTTTAATAGGAAAAGCAAAAACTTCTCACACAAGCAGAGCAAAACAAGGAATTAATTCACCGCTTCCCTTGGGCAGGCAGGTGTTCAGCCATCTTTGGGAAAGCAAGGCCCCCCTCACATGCAACAGTTACATGGGAAGACAAACACCATCAGTCCAAACATCCCCCCTTCTTTCGTCTTCCCCCAGTGTTATACAGAGCAAGATGTCGTATGGTATGGAATATATCCCTTTGGTCAGTTGGGGTCAGCTGTACTGGCTGTCTCTCCTCCCAGCTTCCCTTTTCCCCCTGCCTTCTTGCTGGCAGGGCAGTACAAAAATCAGAAGAGGCCTTGGCTCTGTGTAAGCCCTGCTCAGCAATAGCAGAAACATCTCGATTTTAGCAACCCCGGGTTCAACACAAATTCAAAACACAGCCCCATACCAGCCACTGTGAAGAAAATTAACTCTACCACAGCCAAAACCAGCACACAATATACACTACTTTTCTAGGCTTTAATTTATTTCTGTGTCTGGTTGGTATTACAGTATTTTCATGTTCATTACTCTGTTTTTAGGTTGCCTGAAGCTCAACAGAGGGTTGGAGGATGTTTTCTAAATTTGATGCCTCAAATGAAAAGCTTATACCTTACGTACTGTGCCAACCATCCATCAGCAGTAAATGTTCTCACAGAACACAGGTATGTTTACTTTGTGATGTTTTCAGTCTGATACCAAAAGGTGTGCAACATACTTGTGTTGTAAAGCTACGATGTCTCTTTTGACATGTGTTTGGTATGGTAAACCTTGTTTAAGGAAAAAAAATTTATTAAAAAAAAAAAAAAAAAGACAAAAAGCCCCATGACACAAAGCTGTTTCGTATGATCAGGACCAGCTCATCACTTTTGGCAGTGTTATCAAGTATTTGAAATAATTTTTTCATTGAAAGAACACATGATGGACTCTGAATATGTAAAACAAATGTTACTGGTTGTCATCTTTGTTTTAAAAATGTTGAGATCAAAACAAGTTTGTAAAATCATGGCATAATTGACATGACTACTAGTAGGCTTTCTAGACAGTTGGTGCACTGTAACTTAGCCCTGTAAAATCCTGTGTGTCTGTATGTACTTAACTTCATAATCGTGTACCCTTAGCTTTACTTTTGAGTGATATGAGTGTGAGCTTTTTAAGTTGACAAAATTACTGTTTTCTGTGTGTAAGAAGTAGGATGCTGAGTTAACATGATGTAGTTTGCTAAGCTTTTGAGCAGGCCTTCAATTTGCATAGAGAATGTCCTGTATCACTTTGAGGGAAAAGTATTGAGGCCAGAATCTGATTCAAGAAATCTGCTTTCACAAACTTTTGTTATGTATTTGTATTTTCCTGATGACCCACAAGCTGAATCCTCTGTTATTTTGGGGCTTTTTATGTTTGCTTGTGTGGTGCAGGACAGAATCATGACCTCCTCTTGAAGGTTAACCATAGGACAAATTCTAGCAAGATATATATTCTTTTTTGATTCATCCCCCCTTCCTTTTTTGTCTTCTTGTGATGGACAGAAATCCATCCTCAAGAATTTTGAGTATTCTTAGCACTTTGTAAATGAAGAGGAGCACAATTGATTTTTTACTGTAGTGTTAGCTTCTTTCAGGAACTCAAATTTCATATTAACAGCAACATGATGTGGCGTATTTGTGAGCTTTACTCATAATATTATGAAGATAAACCCCTTAGTTTTAGACAAAAAACCTAAGTATCATTTGTTAGTAATACATGCAACTATGTTTCAACCCTGGTTTACAAAATCAAGGTGCAAATTGACATTACAGTATAGGCAGAAAGAAGGTAAGTTTTTGTTATTAAAATTCAGTAGGACAAAAAAATGTTTAAAACTCCCTGATGAAATCCTTTAGTGTTTGCTTTCTTTCAAATGGCACTCTTCTAGTACCATTTTTGTTAAATGGTTAAAATACTTGGGTGATCTGTGCCTGTGGGGTTTTTAATACTCTTGGGCTTAGATTTTTTGTTTGTTCATGGCCTTTATACTCTTTCCATACAGCGAAGTGATCATCTACATTTCTTTAGATTTGGAGATTCTTGTAAAGGATTATCCTAACTTTCTGAACTCTGAGAAACAGTGATAGAAATATGAGGGAGGAAACCTGTTTGTTCTGCAAATGGAGAAGAGAAGCATTTCTTCTCCTTCGTGTTTCTTTGTGCATAGATTGTCCTAAGAAAAATTCAGCTTCAGGTCTGTGAAGTCAACTTGATATCAAATCGTGGCAGAGCCAATATAAGTATCATAGAGGAGTTAAATAATTTGGATGTGGAAGCAGGCTCAAAGCAATTGTGTTGTTTGTATAAGATAGCTTAAGGGAGAGAAGTTGTGATAGACAGTTCTCTTTTTAATGCTATTGTGTTGCAAAAGGTGACTCAACAGAATTAAATCCTGTTGTTTTTAATTACCCTTATTTTATTATGGTGATACCTTAATTTTTGTTGTCCAACATTGCTGTAGTTAGCAAGTGGCTTGACTAAATATTCAACTTGAGACAACTGCCATGAAGAAATCAGAAAGTGGCTTTAAGCAGTTCTGAACCTTTTCCTCTCGGAATGCCAGAAAACTTTTAATTACATTTTTTTAAAAGTATGGGGAAAGAGGGGAATAACAGACTGATTGGAAAATAGTCAATGTCTCCTTGTCTGTTTAGCTGAGATGTTTTTAATGTGTAAAAGCATCTGTTATAAAATTTAATGTAAAAATTACCATGAGGTTTGAGGATAGTCATGATTGTAATAATGATGAAGTAACTGCACTGCACTTAATACTGGATAAAAGACCAAGATTTAAGTCTTTTAAGAAAAGATGTTTTGTTGGTTTTTTTAGGAGTACAGTTTTAACAGAGGGTTCAAAACCATTCTATGTGTTTTAATACCAGCAAAAAATAGGAGAGAGAAATAGGTGTTTGTGGAATACTTGGATTTGAATATCATGTTTGTAACAGCTGTGCTATGCAGTGACATTTTAGAGAGGAAAAAGGAACAATCTGGAGTGGTTTGATATTGAACATATTTGATTTGTAACAATCTTACTGTCTACAGAAGATTATTTCTTGCCATGAACTCTGTGCACTTCATAAAATGAACAGGTATGTATTAACTGTGCCTCTGAAAGCCTTTTTACAAAAAACCTAGCAAATAATTTAAAGTCAAATTCTTGTATCATAAAATTAGTATTTTCTGCAGTTTATTAGGCTCACTTGTTTTTGCTGGGAACCATACCAACAAAAAAGAAATCAGAAACATCTCCTACTAGTTGCCCTAGACAAAACTTTAGAAACTTTTCCTCTATTTTGGTTTTGGTTTTCTCTATTCTATAAAATATAATATTGTTGGTTTTTTACTGTTACTGACTAAAAATAACTTGAAGAAAATTGGCTGTCATTAACTGAAGTATTAACTGTGTTTTTTCTTTAACCAGTTGGATCACTGTAACATCAAAATTGTAAGCAGTTGTCTGGTTTGGTGGAATATTACACATACGAGGGGTTTATATGTCATTTGCTGAGGTATTAAGTGTACTCTTCAAGCAGTGTTGTAATACCTGTTAAAATGTTGTTGACACCTGGTAAAGAGTCTGTGTCTATGCATATATATATATATGTATAAAACAGGATGTTAAGTTACTCAGAATCATTGTGGACTTCTAGACAAAAAATTGAATACCATTTTTGTGAAGCCAGTTCTAAATAGCAGTACTCTGGGTGGAATTAGAGATTTAAAAGGGGTATTCAGTTGGAATGTGACTGTCTTTTTTTTTGCCTTTTTTCCCCATTTTTTTTAAATGGCATCCAATATGAATGCCTGTCTGTTTCCTCTTTCTCTTCTTTGCCATTGCAGCAGCAACGTGGGGGCTTTTATTCAGTTAATACAGAATAAGGGGGGGGGTGTGCATATATGTTCACATATGTGCACATTTATGTAAATATGTAGTGAGGTGTGAAGGCGATTAATTATATTATTTAAAGAATAAGAGATTTTTGATGTTCAGATCTTCAAAACCACAAACATATTTCATTTAATAAGTTAAATTATTAATAAACTATTAAAATAAGTATTATTAGCGACCTGAGTGTATATGACCATGAAGAAATGGGAATAAAACCTAATGGAGCCCCAAACAGGAATTCAGGTTCCAGAGCTATCTGTTTCTGAGGTGTGTTTTCTTCTGATAATCACTACAATGACTTTCTATTAAGTTTGGAGACAGATCCTCTTGGTTCCAGTTGTGGCTTTATAAGTTTTATCCGTGTGTTAGAGTTGGTACACAACTAATTTCTCAAATTTTATACTGTCTTGAGGTTTGGTAGGTGCATTTTCTCTCAGAAATTGTTTTGGATCTATTGCATACTTTTTTTCCTGAATTTAACTTTTTTCTGTGTAACAGATCAATTATTTTGAAGGATTCAGTAATTTTTCTTCAAATCTGTCATCGTATCTTGTAATTGTGTCTTAAGCCACTGACTAGAGCTGAAGAGGTGGAGTTTGGCAGGTACAGTTGGGTAGTGGCTCTGGCAGAGCACAGTATTTTGCATGTACCCTCCACAGTTCCCTTCTTATAGTGGCTACAGTGCCAGTGTACAGGATCCCTGTTTTGTTTACTTTATTCTGTAACAGTCATACCTGTGTGACTCCATTGTGTCAGGTTTATTTCTAGTATCTCATAGTTTGGCTTGAAGATCCCAGTTCAAGTGCAAGGGTAGGTGATCCAATATATGGTATTATTTTAGGAGAGAATTTTGCTAACTGGTGTTACGACTCGCCCCAGGAAAAGGGGAGGGGGGTAACCCAGGTTCTTATCAATAATTCCCTTGGGGTGGATTAGAGTGAAACGACAATGAATAATTGGTGTCTGAAAACATATATTGGTAAGGTTTATTTTAACAATTTTGTATCAACAGGTATGCTAGCATTTTGGGTGTTGTCATATAACAATGTGGCATAGAGATAACCTTTGGGGTGGGGGATAAAATGCATAGGGGAGAAAGACAGGATAAGAGTAAGGAAAAAGAAAAGATAACAGTGGAAAAAACGTATATAGTCACCGCCCACGGGGTCCAGCTGTGACACTTGGTAGTTGCCGCTTCCATGTCTGTCAGTTGAAGTGGTGGCCTTGATCTGCTGGGGGTGAAGGAGGGAAGCCCCCACACTCCAAGGAGTTATGAGTTATTATATCCATGGTTAGTGTCACAGGCCATACCTCGAGCCTCCAAACTCTCCCTGGGCCTGCGCAGAGTTTCTGAGTTTCTGTGTTCTGCGTCTGACCTGGTTCCCGCCTTTCAAGATTGGCAGAGGGGGGATGGGCTTTGATGGGCCATCAGACGTATAAACTCGGCTCTTTCTGCCTTTTCAGGGCTTGACACCTTCAACACTGGAGGGAGGGATGGGCTCAACTGCCCATTAGAGGTCAAAAGCCTGCAAAAGTCTCCTAGAATGCGTAAATCATTAACCATTTCAGTGTCTGACAGCTGGTGAGAGCAGTACTGCCTTGATAACGTGGTGTTTAGTCAAAGTAGCTCTGGTTCCTCTGTGTGCTTCTGATCATAGACATATGCTTCCGTTCCAGTAAGAGAAGGAACAGAATGAGCAACTGAAGGTGTAAAAGAATGAGTTTCCCTCAGATTAAGAAACCCAGTTGGATACAAAGTACAGAAATGAGTAATTACAATAAGGAGTGCCAGGAACATGAAGTGTTACCTACCTGGGGAAGATCACAAGCCACAGAGTTCAGTACAAGGAGAAAGTCCAGTAAAGAAAAAGAGGGGGCAGAACCTAGGACTGGCACTTTGTGTGGACTGCATCCAAAAATGACAAGAGGAAAGGTATTTAAATATGGAAGTTACTGAAGGGTGGATAGCGTAATTAAAAAAAAAAAAAGGTTTAACAACCCCCACTGATCAGTGGACATAAGACTCTTCTGAAGAAATAAGGACAGTGCAGACCCAACCTAACCAGCATTAGGTATGTAATTTTTGGAGGAGTTTAGTGTGGTGCTAAGTTTTCTTTACTTTGTTTAAACAGCACTGTGTTTATTTTAAAACAAACAAAAGAAAAATGTTCTCAAAAGAAAATTAAGTTGATGAAAAAGCAACCAAAAATTACTGACAAACACCTGCCTCTTTTATTTTGCTAAGTGGCAAGTATCGAGCCAGTTCTCAGCACCAAGAAGGCTATTCACAAATCTTTGCTTGTTCAAACATTAATTTTGCTAGATTCTTCTGTTCTCTTAGATAACATGTCCCAAGCATATTCTACACTTGCATCACAGACGTACCAGTCTGGATAAAATTTGTGGAGCTGAAACATCACAATTACTCTGAGTAACTGGAGCATGGAATACAGATCAACTTGAGTCAGAAAACTCTTTGTGCCTCCCCCACTTTGGAGGATCCCTGAGCCTGCAAGTGTGCAGGCTGATGTCATACGCCAAGCAGCAGTCCCTGGGAGAGGAGCTTGACTGGGAAGTTTAGCCCTAGGAAATTAAAAGCTGCAGTAGAGGGGTTGCTGAGCCAAGCTGTGTCACAACGCTCTCAAAATGCGGTGCCTGTGTTCAGTCCTCAGACCCCTCAGCAGTGATAGCTCGTGCTCCATCTCTTACAAACAGAGACCTACTTCAGAAGTGTAAGTTGTGATTTTAAATGATTTTTCTGGATCTACTTTCCTCAAGTTTAAATAGCCTTTTTTTTCTTTGCCTTCTGTTACTTGTAGGCACATCCGAACTTGTTTTCTTCCTTCCCCCAGTCTGATTTGCAGCTTTTGAGGCAGATATATTATGAAAGATTTGAATATATTAATAAGGCTTAAAGACACTTTTCATGGTGACCTTTAAAATATCTCAGGTGTGAACTAAGTCTAGTCTGGAATGGGGAGAATTCCTGAGTTTGAGATTTCAGAATAAATGAAGCACAGCACTTTAGTATGCTTCTCTGCATTTTATTGTGTAAAATAATGTAAGTAGTGAATTAAGGTCTCATCTGCCTCTTTCTGAGAAGCTACTTAGGCAGTTGTGACTGAGTTGATGATTTCGCCATTCAGAAGTTTTTCCTGTTCAGCTAAATGATACCTTTTTTTTTTTTTTTTAAATGTACTGCGTAGCTGTGGGCTGGAGTTTCGTTTAGTGCATGCTGCCTAGGAGACTGTGGTGCTTGCAGTCATGAATTGAAATTGTGACATGAAAGAACCATTGTCTTTGGCAAAGCAGCTGACACTGACTTTTTTTAAGCTGCAATTAATTAAAAGCCAGTTGTGAACTGTTGTCATGTTTGAACAGGATTTTAAGCCACTCATAGGTTATTGAAAGTAAACTCTTCCATTATATCCTGTATTGTGTTTATCTTTTGTGACTAAATGAAAGACATTCACTTTGAGCTAAAGTAGCATCCACATTTTGATGGATATTTTATCTCAACAAAGCTGCAGAGGTGGCAGATGGGTATAGCATGAGTAGCATGATAACAGGGTCTGCATGATGGAACTGTTCAGACAAAATTTTGGGAACTCTTGTATTAGTGAAGTGTGTGCACGTGTTCAGACTGGAGCTTGAGCAAGCTGGCAAGAAAATATTGTCCTCTTGGGAATGTTGGGAGGAAAACTACATCATTCCGTTTTAATTACACCTATTAACACTTCTCAGTATAAAAGGCTTGCTGATGATGCCATTGCTAAGCCTGTTTTTCAGGACTTTGTGTACATTTCCAAGTGAGCTGAGGTTTAAACTTGCTCCATAGGTTCCTATACTGTGATTAAGTAAAAAGATGATGATAAACCACCAAGTATCCCTTGAGCAGTGAATGGCATAACCAAAGAGCGTGTTTAGTTTTAGGGATTGCAGAGCAGATAGCAAAAACAAGTTAATGCCAGGTTTTTATTTCAGGTTTCCATGTAGTTGGTTTTAACTCAGGCTACAATGAGTTTTTTTGTGCTTTCTCACGTCTCTTTTATAATGCTGAAGTAAAGATGAAATGGAACAACAATAGTGAAAATTAGAGATGTGAATGTGGGTGAAATGGTAACCAATGCTCTTTCTGCTGTAGAAGTGCTAAATTTAAAAAAAAAAAGGGACAAGGAAATGCAGGCATTGTGTTAGTGGGTAGCTTAGCAAATATAATTTATATAATGTGTTTGTATACACCTGACAGCATGGAGATGGCCGAAGTAATTAGGAATGGGGGTTTTCACCTTTTTGCAACCTAAGGGCAAAAATTAACACTGATCAGAACAATGTTAAATTGAATGGCCTGTGGTATTTGAGATTGGCACATCCTGTAGAACATACTGCTGTGTAGGGGTGAAAAGAGAAGCTGCATAATACTTGTATGAATTGTGCTACCTGAAATGCGGAAGAATAGTGGATAATGTAGAGGTGCAGAGCTGGTAAAATTAAGCAGTAGGGGCTGTGTGTCTGACTGAAGTAATCAAAATGCAGTGAATGAGTGTAAATAGCTACTTCCTCTTGGTTCTCATAGCAAATGTCTTTCACTTCATAAAGATGAAATATGATGAAATACCAAGTACTGTATGTAACCTAAGTTTATGATGCTGACATGGATGGGGGTGCTTACAGGTAGAATTAGTGGATAAAACAAAAAAAAAAAGCAATGGTGTGCACATGATCAGTGTCATACGCATAGTGAATTGAAATTTAAAACCACTGGGTGTCTCCTGACAGAATGACTTTCATAGGTGAACTTTGGTAAAGCTTCCTGTGGAAACTGGGTGTCATGTCTTCATTACTTACTGGAAACAGTTTCTTTCCTTTAATCTGAGTCAGGAGGAGAGGACATGCCACTGCAGCATAGCCATGCAGCTTGATGTTTCAGCAAATTTCCCGGAATATTAGACCAAGAAGTAGCTGGTAACACTGTAAAACCAAGACATAGTTATCAGTCAAAGTCTTAAGTCTTGTTTAGGGTGCCACTGGAATCCGTTGTCAAGTTCTGAAGTTCATGTGATTTTTGCTGAGCAAGTGCTGGGACTAAGAAAGCATTAGGCAAAGTAGGTCTTCAGACTCTAGGAATTCAAAGTTGACCAGCTTTGCCTAATTTTAAATTTAAGTTCAGAAAATACTCAGGCTTATCTGTGTTCCATTATTATGACTCTTCCTGCAAGGTATTGTAGGAGGTTGTTCGATGAGTTTTAATTTTGGCTAAAACCTGATCATGTCACGAACTGATTTTAGAAGGCCTGGAATTGCTGATATATCTTGCTTAAAAGGGATGTAGCAAAGTCTTTCTTAAGTGTGCCTAGCCCTTCTCTTTGCATCCTTAAAATGCACAGCAGGTGTTGGGAAATCCCCTCACTCTTTTTCTGGACTGAGCAGTTGAATGCAGCAGAAATTGCACAAATACATGCAGGAAGGAGTGCCTGGGCCTTGTTAGAATGGGGGTGGTGAGCTCTAAAAAGAGGTGACGTAAAATGATGTTGGACCTGACAATTCAGAAACAGTGCTGGATATACATAAGCAAGGTAGTGTAAGTAAATAACTGATTAACTAATCTGAAGACAAGTAAACTTGGAGTAAACTGTATGGAAAAATACCTTCTCTTCTGTTAACATCTGGGAGATGAATGATCCATGTGAGATAGTGGGTAAAGCACTTACATTGGGGTGGGAACCTCACAGTTCGTAGAACTATAGAATCATTTAGGTTGGAAAAGACCTTTAAGATCAAATCCAACTGCCAAGTCTGCCACTAAACCATGTCCCTAAGCACCGTGTTGATGTCTTGTTCTACTGTCTTCATCTATTTGGACAAATTACATTAATAAGCAGTGTCACTTGTTCTGAAATGAGGGGGAGTATGTGTGTGTGTCTTGGGGGAAGTACAATGGTCTGTTTTGTCTTAATGTACATAATACTTTTAAATACCATGACTCACTGATAATTGAGTGTGTGTATTATGTCAGTGTCTTGTCAGTGTTTTTTCCCTGTGGAATTCGAACAGGTCAAGATTTGCTTTCACTTCTGCACGGAAACACTGTGCCCTAGGTTTGGAGATCCTTGCCCTTTCCTTTTGTTAATGTGACCATAATGTACAAGTGTACGTGTCCTTTATTGCTCTTTGATGTTTGACACTGTTTTCTTTTTTACACTTTCTGAAAGTACTAAATATGGTATTTGGCTAAGGTTTCCTTTGAAAAATGAGACAATGCCAATGACTACGGAGGGGGGAAAATTAAGTAGTAGTTCTGATTTACGAGAGCATAATGCTATCAATCAGTAGGAAGTAAAGACTTTCAGAATATCTTAGAGTGGAATTTACTTGACTGTCACATGACAATAGCATTTTTTTCTTGTGTGTTTTTTTTGAGAACTAGTTAGTTTACTATAATAAGGGCTTAAAATATGAGCAATCTCATTTGCAGATGTCTAGAATACTTGAATGTAAGATGCTATCTTTTTAATAAGCAACTTTCTGAATTTCTTTTATTTAGATTTTGTCTTTAGAATCCCGTATTCTTCTGCAACTTGTATTTTGTGAAGCCTGGCAATCAGCCCAGGTGCTGCTGTATCTTCCTTTCCCAATAGAGAGGGCTCGTTTTGTTCCTGATAACTTAAACTCTTGAAAAGCTAGTTCTCCTCCACCATGGTCCTCTGAAACCTCTGATTTATAAGGAAGCAGAAGATGTAGCTATTTTGTCTCCTTGATAGCAAAGTGAGCTGAAATTCTCAGATGCACTACTTTTTCAACTGAGTTAATGTAAATAGTTGAATGGCTGGACCAGTTCTTGTAAAAGATTCAAATATGAAAAAACATCTGGAGAAGGGGAAGTAGCAATCCATAACTGGAGAGCAAGTATTTCTTACAACAACTTTGCTGTCGAAACAAGTTATGTTGTGTTAAGCACACCCCTAGTGAAACTCTAACTCAGTTTAAGAATAGATTACACAGTAATTACTTCTACCATTTGTATGGATGTTCATTACTTTTTTGCAGTAAAACTTTGGATGTGTGAGATGAGATCATTAAACATGTAAGTGTGGGAGGGAAGAAAGTCCTGAAACATTGTGTCTTCTCATTAGTGCCTGACACCTAAAAAATAGTAATTTTTCTTTAAATATGAAACCCTTGACTCATATATTACCTGTGTAAACCACCTCTAAGGTCAGCTGTTATTTTACTAGAATAAAGAACTAAGCAACAGAATATAGTGCAAAAGGTTTTGTTCTTTAATCATTGCTTGGATGGGGTAGCGTTTAGGAATTGCCTTTGAGCAATGGTTGCTTAGAATGGTGGATTGGATCCTGTGTCTGTTTTTCCCTGGAAGGACCCCAAATGTACAAATGACTTTATTCCTGTAATTTATTTAATGCATAAACTGATCACAGCACTTAAGTTGTATTGAATTACTTTTTTATTTATTTGGCCCCTTGTTTTATTGGCATATTTTGTTGTAGATGAAAAATTGCAGTCAAGAATCCAATGTAATTTTAGTTGTCTTGATAATTTAATCTTAATTTGCTTAAATATCTTGTGTACACAGTGAGGAGCTAGGAGAATTCATGGAGGTGAAAGGTGCCAACAGCCCTGGGATCCTTGTACTGACCACAGGCCTCAGCAAACCTTTTATGCGTCTGGATAAATACCCCACGTTACTCAAAGAACTTGAAAGGCACATGGAGGTATATCTTATCAGCATTTATGTTCCAGCTTAATGATGATTTGACAACAATTATTTTAAAGGTACATGTCAAACATGATGGGACCCAAAACTACATTTGTTTGCTCTTCCGTCAGCCTTCTAAAGTAACAGGCTGCAATGGTTTATTTAAGACTCAGTGCAATGAAACTTCCTGTAAAAACTAAACATTTAAAGTAAAACTGTCCAGAGAAGCTAATCATCACTCTTAGAACAGTCTTATCGGGGTCTTTAGTTGGCTTGACATCGAATGTGTCTCCTGCGTACTACTTGAGGCCACTTGATCTTGTAGAAGGAGTGCTGCTTCTCACCTCAGCATGTTGAACACATCACCAAAATAGTCCCTTTGACTTCTACTCACCACTGTTCAAAAGTGATTGTTACAATACGGGAAGATGTTCAAGGAGCTACTGTTTTCGCCTTTGCATTTTGTAGGTTAGGTGTTTGGACTGTGAACAAAGGAGAGAAACAGAAGGCATATGGGTCTTGTCACACAACTTGGTTTGTCAGTCAATGACAACAAAACATGCTAGTTAGTCTGTAAGGAATCATATTTGTGACAAAGCTAACATGCCAAATAAAACTCTCCTCTTAGGATTTCAAAATTTCTTATCCACTAGGTTTTGTAAAACTTCTGTGGCTCAGTTTAAAGTGCAAGTAGGAATGTGACAAATAACTGCAGTTTTACTAGAAGCAACACCCACCAGTCTTTGATATAAGGTGACCATGAAAAGAGAGCAGATCAGTCTACAAATTCAATTTTGCAGAATTGTTTATTTGTAGTTCAGCCTCTAACATTTTTTTAATTAATTGTACTAGAACTAAACTTTTTATGTATGTTTTTCTCCGTTGGTTTTAGGATTATCATCCGGATCGTCCAGATATTCAAAAATCCATGACTGCCTTCAAAAATCTTTCTGTAAGAGTCATAAAAGACTAGATTATCTATTTTAAGTAGAATATTTTCTAATTTTATCTCCCTCTATTGCTTAAAAATGTGACCTTTTTTGTAACTGTTTGTATAGTAAATTTTTGAAAGCCTGGAAGTTGATGCTGTTTGTAGGCAGAGCTAAGAATGGTAATTTAGGATGGGGAGTTACAGCAAATAGATTGTTGATGTCAGAGTTGCACAAAGCATTCTGCACCTCTGTCTGTCCTCTCTCATCATGCTTCATTTCCCTTTCTACTGGTGCTAACATAAGTAGTGTCCTGAAGAAGGGCTTTGTTAAACAAAGGAGTATGTTTTCTGATGTTTTTTAAGTGCATTCCTTCTTAGGTAATGGTGTTGGAACTGGGGGAGAGAGGATGGAGAGAGGATGAAGAGGAAAGTGCTAGTGAAGTTCAGAAGATGCAAAACTTCCAGTAATAATTGGAATACTGAAAGCCTAATTTGAACAGATGAGCTATCTGTTACTGTCTTTACAAAAGAAACCAAAACCCACACCTCAACTGCAACAAGCATATAATTAATGCAGTCTGAGTTACAATAAACTTAATGTTTTACGCTTCCTCTTAGGAATGTGTGCTGGTGGTAACCTGGCATTTTCTATTTTTTATTTTTTTAAATCAGAAATTTAGTCTTATCAGTGTTCAGAAGAGTTTTGTGGATTCCGTCCTGTTGGGTGCTATACAAACAAGAGGAAACAATTCTTGTTGAGAAAAATTCAAATTAATAGAAGCAGGTTGGAGACACTTAATAAAAATAGGAACACCAGGTTATACGCACTCATTGTTTGCACAGGTGGCGTGTGTCTTTTTGCTGAAGAAAGAGACTTTCTTGTATAGACATGTATTTCTGACAACTGTGTTACTCTTTTCTGCTGAGCATATTTGGACATACGAAAATTTGAAATATAAAGAAAGGAGAAATTTGAGAAACAGAGCTATGACTGAATTTGGAACGGTAATTGAAGTCAGTGTATTGAAAAGTAAAATATTTAAGTTAGCAAAACTAGTTTATAAAAAATATTGGTAATAGTCATCTAAATGAAAAATGCTTCAAGTAAGGTGCTGTCTTTTGTGTACAAGAAGCACAACAATAAATACAACTGTAGTGATATTTCTATCCTTAACCCATTCCAAATTGATGGAGTTAATAGAAGTGATATTTTTCCCTATGTTTGTTAGGCACAATGTCAAGAAGTACGGAAACGGAAAGAACTTGAACTACAAATACTGACAGAAGCTATCCGTTGTTGGGAGGGAGAGGATATTAAAACACTTGGCAATGTGATTTACATGTCCCAGGTCATGATTCAGTGTGCTGGAAGTGAGGTAACATCCTTCTCGTCTTTACTGCTGGTCTTTCCATTTTGAATAAAGTTCATTATAATCATTATGCAACAGAAATAAACAGAATGCTTCAGAGATGTTAATTTAAGTTAAAATCTGTCTCTGTTGATTTAAAGCCTTTTTTCAAAACCTGAAAAAAAAAATTTCCTCGAAGATGGATGCTTTCATCTGTAAAATTTATTGAAAAGTGACCGAATACAGCAGTTATAAATATTGTAAGATGATTTTTGCAGGACTGTTTTGAATGTGCATAATTAAACAAGATTTTTCATGTGTAGTTATGTTACAGGATCATTTTGCATAGCAGTTATCACAGTGTGTTTTAAATAGCAAATGTGTTCAAGTTTTATGTTGTAAAGTGTCTGGGGCACACGTTTCTTCCTGTTTTGGGCACATTGCTCAAGTAGTAAATTTTGAAATGCACGCTTGAGATATTCTGTTATTCTGTGATTCAGAAATGGAATAAGATGATACATTAGAAAGTTGAAAGTGTCAGAGTCTGGGATGATTTTTTTTTTTAACCAAAGAAACAAACAAAACACACAAAGAAAAGCTCGTACTACTATTTTACCTATGTTAAAATAATCTTAAAAGCAAGTGTTAACGGAAAGGAAATGTTATAGGAGTTACTGACATTTTTACTGCTTGTTGTTCCCCTGAAAAATTAATGAAGCTCTGAACCTGGTGGAGGCTTTTGAATTGCAACCTCATTCAGTCAACTTCTTGCCTTGGAACAAAGATGTCCATAAATATAAAGAAAAAGAAAAATGTTTATGCAACTGAATATTTAAAAGTTAGTCACTTGATATTTTTCTCTCAGATATTTAGTTAGGTGCTAAAATAAATAAATAAGATTCAGTAGAGCTAATAGTGCATCTTCTGCAGTCATGTCTCTTTTTGAAGTCTTCAAAACAAAACATCATCACCCCCCACTCTCATTATGAGATAAAATGTCAAATGGAAGGGACTTCTAGAAGTTTCTGCATAGCAATACATCTTTTTGACTAGATACAGAACAGCTTCATTTGTGCACCAGCAGTGGGGTTTGGTTTTCTCTTTTTGAAAATGATACAGACCTTTGTAAATGTTTACTAAAGAACAGGAACATTAAAACTTACTAAGGACTTGTATTTTTGCCAAGATGCTGGAAATTAAGACGATGGCTTTGTCAATGGATGTATTTGTTTTGTCATAGTATTTTAATTTAGTGCTTCTCTGTTTTGTTGTCTGTAGCAGTAGATTAAGAGTACACTTACTGCTCTTTCCATAAAAATACCCCAAAACAAAACCACAATGGACAATTCCATACATGAAACCATCAAATTAAAATCAGACCAAAATAATGAGTTCTTTTCTTCTGACTACAGAAATTATTGATTTGCTTTTAGTACTTTGGGGCATAATCCAGTATTTAAATATCTGATCTCTCCAGTTTGAGAGACCACAGTCTTGATACTATTGTAACAGCATCCATCTAAATTATATTAAGAAATAGATTCAATGTGTAATTTCGTTTTTGCTGAAATTGGCCAAACAGTGGTTGTCATATTAAACAAGGTCAGTATTTCACCCAGACTGTAAAATTTTTCTTTTAAAATATTAGACTGTACTCTCCAGGACGCAGTATAGGCATGTGTTAGTACTTTTTCTACTTTTCAAGTAGAAAATAAATAACTCTGTCTTCTTTCCTTTCTTTTCTTTTCTTTTTTTTTATTTCCATGGAGAGTTAATTTTGCAGCAGGCAAATATTTGTGGAGTAATTGTGGAGTTGTAATGTTGATAGTTTTTAATAATGTAAAATGCAAAAAGGGGGAAGGGGACTTGTGATGTTGTATTTACTTTTTCATTTTCTTCTTTTAACAAGGAAAAGAATGAAAGGTATCTTCTTCTCTTCCCTAACATTTTGCTAATGTTGTCTGCCAGCCCAAGAATGAGTGGGTTTATCTATCAGGTAAAGTAATGCATGTACCTATGTGTATAAATGTACTGGGGGTGTGTGTTTTTTCCAAATCATGTTTCATAGAAAACTTGGAAAGATTAAACTTCTGCATTTATAAAGGTAAAATTCCGACCTATGAGGCCAGGTTTGTTGGCCTTTTTTTTTTTTTTTTTTTCAGTTGTGACTATCAGCAAGGAGGGGTTTTTTTACCTTGTTAGTAGTTGCTAATGAGAGGAAGTATCGGTAGCTTTTTAGATCTACACAGAAAAAGTGTGCTGTTGCATAGGTTTGTTAGTGTTCTTTGACTGCTGCTTGAGTCTTAACAAAATTACACAGTCCTTTTAAGCTTTCCTTGATATGCGTTGGGCTTTTACCATCAGTTTGTTTATATGGAGCTACATCAGTGTTTTATCTTTGAATCAGCAGAACGCTTTTAAAATTAATCTTTTAGATTTTTTATTTAATGATTGTTGAGACACAGTGTAGAAGTTGTTCTGGGGCTCGCAGAATAGATTCCCTCTGGATGAAACTGAACTGGAAGGCACACTCCAAAAATGCATTTTATCTGCTCTGACTGTTGGAGAAGATCACGTACATGGGCTGACATTCAGTCCCTAGCCCCAGCCTAGGGCTAGCCCAGTGTAGCACCACCAGAAATGCACACAATGTGGCCTTTGGGACCTTAGCACTAGGTGTTTCCCTCCACGAATCCTCTGCTCACTGCTGGTAGACACAGTCTTGGAGCTCTTCTACCAAGTTTGTTTTCTGAATACTTGTGGCTGTTACCCCACAGGCCTGTTCCAGAGATGGAACAACTCTGCTTTAGTGCAGGAAGATGAATAGTGTTTGGGTTGGCTCCCCTGTGGCTCTAGGGCATGTTTTGCAGAAGCACTTTACATTTTGGATGTGTAGTTCCAAAGACTCCTGACAGGCAAATGCACAGTCCATGACTTTTAGAAATCTGTATAAATGTTCTTCAAGTATTGCCACACAGGTTTGAGGCATCACAGTAAAGCACCAAAAGCAAGGGAAAAACTGCAACAAAGTTCTACAGAGATTTCACCTGCTAGAAGTGCTTCTGTAAATCAGGCACTTGAGCAGTTTATTCCTTTCTCCTGATTTGCCTGGCTTGAAGGAATGCTGAAGCTTAGTCATTCGGTGTTCCTGTTTTATCAACCAGAGTCAGTCACAAAATGTGACTTTTTTTCTTTTTATTAAGAGGTAATAAATTCCAAAATTTATGTTTGGATTCATACCTTACCTGCCATTATAGTAGCTGTATTTGTCAGAAATGGTGTTGCCTTAGGTAGTTCAAGTGGACAGTCGAGTTTCTTAGCTTTGTGCTCCTTCTGATTATTCTAATGTTGATGGAGGTCCTAGAAAAGGCAGGTTCCAAGTGGCAGGTTCAGAATTCCTGATGTAGGTAGATTCTTGTGTACTGATTAAAAAGGCAACTGACTGGGAGTGTATTACAAAGCAGTATGAAATTAAACAATCTGTGAGGTTTTATTTTGCCTCTCCTGCTGTATGTCGCATTTCTTCATCCTCCCTCCCACTTAATCCCCTAGGTACACATCATTGTTCAGGAAATAAGAAAATAAGCAATTTTCTGTGCATTTGTCTTAAGCTTGTACTTATAATGGCCACAGCCCCTTCTTAGAGTTCACCATCCAACCCTCCACTGAATGCAAATCTCTTAATTTCCTCATAACTTCTTGTGTGATTTTCTTATCACTGAACATGTCTCAAATTTGAATGACTACATATTAATAGCAAGGTAAAATTATTTTCAGCACTGTTTGTGTCTGAGACGGTGGCTCAGAGCCACGTCTGGATTGCGTAATGTGGGCCTCCTGGACATTTTTTCTGAGGTTCATGCTTCAGATGGATATGGACAGAAGATGATGCAGTTCCCTCAGTCATTCCCACAGAAATTATGCCACTGGAGGCTGCATCCTTCATTACACCCTCCCTGCATTTCTGAATAGTCCAGTTGTCAACAGGCTTCAAATTATCTGGTTGATAGTGCTGATATCTGCCACATGAGCAAATTGGGAGAACTTTTAGCAGTGGTAAAGTGAAGTCACAAGGAGCACAGACCATACTTCACAGGGGGACTACATGATTGTTTGTTGAAGGAAGGGGAATATAAATGTTTTACAAGTTCAGTTCCATTTTTCTCTGTGTTTTGCCGGCTGTACCTTTTCCTGCCATGCGGTTCAGGTGATCTTTGTCACCAGTCTTTTGCTTAGTGTACCCCCATATTCCCTTCCCACCTATGTCAGCAGTTCTTGTACATCTCTCTGTTGTGGTTGTATGCTGTGTTATTCATGAACCAACAAAACAGGAAACAGGGAAAAACAGGGAAAAACAGGGAAAAGAGCAAATTTTAGCTGCATTGTAAGTGCACATGTCCACCACATTTCCTTTGGTGGGGAAGCTGCTGCAGGAGAACTCTTCCTTTCTCTTTGGTATCTTGGGCTCGAGCATGTTCTATGCATACAGAATACCAAATGATTTTTCATTTCCAAGCTTGTAAGAAACCTTTGTCCGTTTTACAGTTGTTAGGAAAGAAGAACGAATAAAGTTGGTTTTTATTCTTTTCTCTCATTGGAGCCAAAATTCCACAGTATATAGTATTTGCTCTTTTGCCAGCGTGTGTTGAATAGTGTGTCTGTGCAGGAGAATACAGGATCTGTCTTAAAGAACTTTTATTAAAGTTGCAGTTTTGGTAAAGCCTTTCATCCTGAAAATATTCCATCTTATTTATTGTTCTGTGTTTTTAAAGGGTCAAAAAGTTATCCTAAACTGACTTTTTTTTCCTGCTTGACTGGGTTTAAAATGAGATCTTCTGCAAATTGGTATGTTCTTCTGAGCAAAGATTACAAATTTGAAGGCATTTACTGCTTTCCCCTCCCCCCCCAATATTTCTTTGAGTGAATTTAGTAGTGGCATTACTAGAGAAAAAAATATTCAGTAAATATTTGATGCATTTGTTTAGTGGAATCTTCCTTTATAAATATACTTGTTCCACAGACCTTATTTTGAGAGCTAATCAAACAGTTTACAAACAAATGTGCTTAAAGTCACCATTGCCTCTAATCATGTAACATGGATGACCCTGAAGGTCTCAGTTTCAAGAACCTGAGGGTATGAGGAGTGATCACTATTACGTTTGTATGGATTTCGTAGCCTGCATAGGTACCAACTATTGTTATTGAAGTCACAGATGTCATTTGCAGAAATTGGACATATTAAAAACTTCTGAGATGTTTGTTCGTTTTAAATGTTTTTAAACTCATCAATTTGTGTGTGTTTGTCAATTTACTATGAATGTTTTTGTTCAGAGCTTAAAGTTAGTATTTTCTTTACTTGGTAATGTTTTTGTGTGGTTTGGATTTAACTTCAGTGTTACTGCCCTTTTCTTTAAGGGAAAACTACCCATGACTGGAATGACTATTACAAAGCTAGAAGACAGTGAAAACCATAAAAATGCATTTGAAATATCAGGTATTGCCCATTAATATTTTTATTTACTACTTATTCTAGGATATACTATTTCAGACATCAGATGCTCTGTCTGGACAGAGGAAAAAACTTTTTTGCTGTGAGGGTGACCAAGCACTGGCACAGGGTGCCTGAAGAGATCTCCATCCTTGGGGTACTCTGAAGCTCGCTGGCCATGATCCCAGGCAACCACCTCTAGGTGTCTGTGCTTGAGCAGAGGGGTGGATGACTTACAGAGGTCCCTTACAGCCTCAACCATCCTGTGATTATACAAATTTTGTAAGGCTGCTACCCAGAAGACTACTTTTTACTGCTTGTCTTAAGCAGTTAGGAAGCTGTCTTTGCATGGGATTCATCCAGGAATTTCTGTATCTCAGTGAATGGAGGCAGTGGCCTTGGAGAAGGTCCTTTATAACAAAGCAGTTTACAATATGCTGTTCACTGGAAGGAGTTCTAGAGACTCTGGAAAAGCTTTGAGTAAGAGCTTTCTTTTAGAAATGGTCCACCTTTTTCCTGAGAGACCTTTAGCATCTCTGATACTAATGATGATTGCTGTTGTGCTTATTTTGGATAATTTCTGTCTAAGTCATTTGTTTCATCATATATCATATGTCCTTAGGCAATTTAAAGGACAGTGGGAGCAGGGTCTACAGGGTGGAGCTTCATACCTTCATTTATTTCCTGGATTAGTTCTACTCCAAGCAGGTTGCATTAAAGTAAAATGATTTTGACCCTCTCAAGTGGTTGACAGTATCATATCAATGCCATGAGGCACAGGGGAAAAAAAAAACTGTTGATGGTGTGTGTTTTTTGAGATGATGCTGTGGAGCTGACCTCAAGAGGAATGTGATGGGTTAAATGGAGTTAATTGCAGAAATTAATTTTTGGTTAAGAGTGCATTCCCAAATGACTTTTCCTCAACTTTAATGCTGGATTCAGACCAGTTTTATGCTGCTTTCTGAGAGACCAGTGAACTCTGTTTTATAACTTTTCCTGTATTGTAGTATACGGACTCAAGAATGACTTTTTGGGATATATGCTGGCTTTCCTGGTAAGAGTGTAAGGTTACTTGACATTAAGGCTGTGCCTAATTACTAGATCTGTGGAAGAAAATAGAACTTCTGTGCTTGGCTAAGAATAACTACATGGAAGGTGATGTCTGTGATGCCTATCTTAAGGCAACATCTGTTACAGCCTGGAAAAGTGGGATGCTGTTGTACTGAAAATAGAAGTTAAAATTTTTTGCTTACTACTTAGAGGATATAAAGTTAGGAAATGAGTGTCTTTTTTAATTATGTTCCATTGACTAAGTTGTTCTTCTGTGATTTCCTATGTGTTCTGGTATCTTTTCACCTAGGAAACATGATTGAAAGGATACTAGTTTCTTGTAACAACCAACAAGATTTGCATGAATGGGTGGATCACCTGCAGAGGCAAACCAAAGTCACAACTGTTGGGAATCCCACCATTAAACCTCACTCTGTGCCGTCTCACACGGTAAGGAAGAGCTTCTGGATTGAAGTGAATGAGCAGAATTAAGTTGTCTGGCAAATATACCACAAAGGAAAGCATTACTTCTTTTAGCCGTTAGTAACAAGAACTGAATGTTGTGACTGTAGTTTAATGGGTCAAAAGACCATTCTGTTTTTAATTGTGGGAACAAAAAATGCTTAGATCTTGGTGTAATAGTTTAACTGTGTAAAAGAAAATTAGTTATCATTACTTTTTCTGTTTTGACCAAGTAATACATCACCATCTTTTAAGTGTACTTAGAATAGTAGGTTTTAGTTGGTGATGTATTTGACAGGCTGTGGAGAAACAATTTACTAAAGTAATTTCTTTTGAGTTCTGCATTTGAATTGTTGGATATGAATGGATCTAAATTTAGCTCAGTCCTCAGTGGAGAGAGAAGTGGGAGCAGGGCTGCTCGTAGCTATTCTTTCTTTAGTGTTTGCTCTGTGGTAGACAATAAAAATTGTTTAAGCTCCATTTTTTCAAAGAATGTAGTGTAAAAAATTTTCAGAGGCCAGCTGTAATAAACAGAAGTACTGGATAGCAAATGAGATTATTTCACCAGTCCTTGACAATACTATGTCTTCGTTAAGATAATATGTTTTCTTTCCCATCATGTTTGACAGCTTCCTTCCCATCCAGTAACACCCTCCAGTAAGCATTCAGACAGCAAGCCAATACCACTGACTCCTGCGTACCACACTCTCCCTCATCCGTCACATCACGGGACTCCACATACCACGATCAACTGGGGACCACTGGAACCTCCGAAAACCCCCAAGCCTTGGAGTCTGAGCTGCTTACGGCCCGCACCGCCACTGCGGCCTTCGGCAGCTCTCTGTTACAAAGAGGTGAGATGCAGCAGCCAAGAAGTAGGATTCTGTAGCAGGCCTACAATGGGAAGTTTTAACTTTTTTCACACACCACCATTTTACGATTTTGTGCATGTTTTTGTATAATATAAAGATGATTTGACAGCCAGTGCTGAATCAAAGGTAACGTACCAGTGCTGTTTTTTTCAAAGAGGAATTTAGCCTAACGGTTCAGAAGATACCAAGGCTTATTTTGTTTTGTTTTTAAACTAACAGTTAATTTATTTTGTTGGTCATCCAGGCTTATTGCAGTCTAAGTTATTATCTAAGTACACTGCAAAGTTCTTAGGATAAGGGATCCTTACTGCTTCCAAGTAATGTACTAAATCATTCCAAAGAACTGTGGTGGTATGGTTGACTCTTGGTTCCTGATATTTACCACTGTTACTAGGTAATAATAGAATATTTTTTAAAAAGAAGACTGGTAACTGTCAAACTGTATGTAATGTTCCTGTACTCAAAAGAATCTAATAACTAATGTTACTATTAGCAGGAAAAAAAGCTTAGATTTTAAGATGCTGGTTTATTTTTTTAAGTAACATGTGGTATGAGATAGGAAGCCGTTCCAAAAGCTATGAGTGTGTTTAGCCACGTGGTAGGTTAATTTGGTCCTTCCACTACATTTTGCGTAGTTTTGTCAAGAATAAGAAAACTTCAGATTTATGTAAGAAGTTTGCATGTATGTAAGAATATTGCATGCTCTCTAGCCTGGTGGTATCTCCTGTTTCAGTATTTTTATTGTGCATTCTTATTATACTAGTTTAGTGTAGAGGAGCGGGGCCCAGAAAGTATCATGCACTTATGCCTAAGAACATTTTATTCTGCAAGTATGAGATGTTGACAGCAAAATTTTATTTTGCAGATATCTGAATTTCAGATTCTTAGAAACCGTAGCCTAAATACTGTGTCCCAGTGAGGCCTGGCTGTGTTTTTGTTATTGTGGGGTTTGGGTTTTTTGTTTTGTTTGTTTGTTTGCTTTTGTTTTGTGATGGCTGTGTGTGACACTTTCATTTTCTTTTGTAAATCCCCTAAACAGCAAGGAAAAAGTGATAAAGTGGTCTGCAGTGCAAGATTAGTATTGCAGCTTGGTTGCTACAAGAGATTCTTCTGTTTGACTGTATTACTTTGGCTGTACTGTATGCTCATTTTGTTATTTACCTTAAAATACTTTCATGCTTTCATGTGTGGGCTACTAAATTATCTGATGTGTTAAAATTTTGTCATCTTTACAGTATTTAACATACAATGATGCTCAAGACCTATCCTCATTTTCTTTGATCTGTCCTGATCATTCACCTTTTACTTTCCTGTTCTTTATTTTCGTAGAAGATGTCTTGGGTCCTTAGGGTAAGGGGTAGACCAGCATATTCCTTTTGTTCCTGAATCCTAGCGTTATTCCTGTAAATTAGCATGACCACATTTTGAGCAGAAATGCTGCTGGGGTTTTTTTGATTGGATGGATGGTTTGGGTTTTCATTCTTTTCCTTTTTGTTTTTTTTTTACTGTAGGGCTTTGTAAGAACAGACCTAAACTTTTACAAATTTTGGCTTTGAAGAGTATACTACCTGCCAAGCTTCCTTGTTAGGTCAATTTTTACCTGCTTCTAAGTAGACAAGTGAAATGGATCACTATCTCTTCAATAATTCAGGAAAAAAACCTGTATTAATGTATTCCTGCCTCTTCCCTTCACTCTAGTTCCCAAACAGCCTGTGTGCTTTTTCAGCAGGTTTTCTATATATTTCTGTTATTAGAACATATAAAATACCTGACTTCGTGTATAGTTGGAGGAAAGGCAGAATGGAAATCAACCAATTCAGGCAACTTGAAGGTGGCAAAAAATATTAGAAAACTTAGTTTTGGTGCTGTTAAAAGGTTTTTAGTTAGCAACTTCAGTATGCATCTTAGAAGTTAAACTTTTGAAATATTGTATAGAAGCTCTACTCTTTTTATTTTTCCCCATACAGGATCTCAGTAAAAGCCCTAAAACCATGAAAAAGCTGCTTCCCAAACGCAAGCCAGAACGGAAGCCATCAGATGAAGAGTTTGCTCTGAGAAAAAGTAAGAGAGATTTGAACAAATGTCTGCATAATACAAGTGCTGGAATTAACATCAGTTCAAATTCTGTGAAAGTTAGGTGTACAGTGTAAGCAAATCTAATTTCCTCTCTTGTGTCAGGGGAGAGGGGTACGTATCTCCAGAGGATAGTTTGTTGTATTCATTTTAGGTGCTTATGCTACAATGGCATTAGTTATTTTCTAGTGCTTTACTGATTAGGATCCACTGATACAGTGGATGTATGCTTGTGAAGTACCTATTTCTACCTGTTTATTAGCGGGAAGTGAGGTTGAAGGTAGAAGCCATGTAAAGTTCAGTAAGGTAAACCTGACTTTTAATACTGTAAACAACAGTTTGAAGATTCTGTACAACTCTTGCAGAATACTTGTTAGCTGTGTTCCTAGATTGATTATGGTAGGAGCTTCTGCTGAGCTTGGTTTTGGAAGGCTGGTTATTGCTACTGAATCAGAGATGAGTTGCTTCCATGGTCACTTCTGAGATCCAACAGTCTTTTCTAACCTTCTGTAAATAAGGTAATTTGCTTGTCTGTAACTAAAGAAATTGCAGAGCTTTAGACTGCTTGAAGTCAGAAGAACAACACTAAACTGAGAGACTGTAGTGAATGTACAGAAAAAGAAAAGGGTCAAACTCTGGATTGCTTGGATATTTTGGAGTGGAGAGAACATTGCAGGACCGGAAGAGATACCAAGCAAGTTTGCAGGCAACAGAACACTCAGAGCTGTTGAATCCCTCAAAGGCATGGAGGTCCTGCAGAGAGAACTCAAGAAATTAGAGGACTTTGCGATCACCAACCAGATGAAGTTCAATGAGGGGAGGTGCCAGATTCTGCACCTGGGGTGGGGCAACCTTGGATGTAGGTACAGACTGGGGAGTGAGATGCTGGAAAGCAGTGCCATGGAAAGGGACGTGAGGGTCCTGGTCAATGACAGTTTGAATATAAGTCAACAGTGCCCTGGCAGCCAGGAGGGCCAACCCTGTTCGGGGAGGGCATCAGGCAAAGCATCGCCAGCTGTTCAAGGGAGGGGATTGTCCTGCTCTGCTCTGCACTGGTGTGGTCTCACCTTGAACATTAGGTGCAGTTTTGGGTACTGTAATATAGGAAAGATATTAAGCTGTTAGAGAGTGTCCAAAGAGAGGCAACGAAAATGGTGAAGGGCCTTGAGGGGAAGCCGTGTGAGGAGCAGCTGAGGTCACTTGGTCTGTTCAGCCTGGAGAAGGAGACTGAGGGGAGACCTCATTGCAATCTAAAATTTCCTCATGAGAGGAAGAGAGGCGCAGGCACTGATCTCTTCTCTCTGGTGACCAGTGACAAGACCTGAAGGAATGGCCTGAAGTTGTGTCAGGGGAGGTTTATGTTGGATATTAGAAAAAGATTCTTCACCCAAAGGGTGGTTGGGCACTGGAACAGGTTCCCCAGGGAAGTGGTCGCAGCACCAAGCTCGACAGAGTTCAGGAAGTGTTTGGATAGTGCTCTCACATACGTAGTGACTCTTGGGAATGGTCCTGTGCAAGGCTAGGAGTTGGACTCAGTGATCCTGATGGGTCCCTTCCAACTTGGTATATTCTGGGATTAATGTTATCAAGCAAACAGAGTGTCCACTTAGTTGTCAGTGACACCACTGTAATTCATGCATAGAAATTTGTGTGATTGAATAATCCAATTACTTGCATCAGTCAAAGACAGGGAATTTTGTTGGCCAGATCTTTACTGTAGCTTTTGCTTCTTTGTCCTTTGCTCATGTGCTTTTTAAGACAGAGTTGTGCCTTGAGTATTGGGTGCATGAAGTGTCTTATGGTGACAATTGTCTCTTATTGGCTTATGGAGGGTTGGAGAGTGAAAGGTTTTCCTCAGGACACTGTTGGTTTGTCTAAGGTGTTATAGTCTTTCTGAATGTGCTTTGAATTTCATATGGTAAAGGTTATGGTGCTGAATAGAATGATCCTCTTCATGGATGTGCAAGTGGCTATTTTAGTTCGGGATGTTTTATCCTTAAAGGAAAGTATCTGTTGAGGAAAAAATGAAAGTATTATAGTACAGTATCATTTCAGATGTTGGAGAATGGAGATTCAGTAGTTGTAATGATAGTGGTAAAGCTGTCAACTTGCTGACTTAGCAATTATTAAAGAACGCAGTGGGAGGAGTTAGGAGTTCTTATTTGGGGGAAAGAGGGAATCTGTAGCTTGCAAATATATTGTTCTACTCCTAATTAAATTAATACAGTATTTTGTATGTAGGAGGTAACTTTCAATAAAAGGTATTCTTTGACTTAAAGGTAGCTTTAACTCCAAGAGTGTTACTTACAAAAATCCTTACAGATTCCTAGTAATTAGAAGCTTCTGCTACTGCTCATTTAGCTTTTTCACCTTTTTTGTGGAACTGTAAAAGTTTTCCATGGAGGAACTTCCATTGAACTTAAAGCATACTGATAGATAGGTTTGGGGTTTATTACTTATCTTTTCTGGAATCTGAGGGATTTATGGCCTATGTTTTGAGAACTGCTGCGTCAAATTAGCATTATAACAGACAAAAGAAGTAAGGTGTTCTAATTGAGTGCCTCACAATACTCATTTCAGAAGTGAAATATTTGTTCTGCTACTGTAATAATCATAATAATGCTACTGCATTCTAACTACAAAATCCAATTATTTTTCCTGCTTGAAAGAGGAATAGACTATACTTTGGAGTACCTGCATCTCTTAAACTCTAGGAAAATTATATCAGGTCAAGATAATTTCTTCAGAAGTTTGCTTGACAGCTAATCCTGACAAATGTTTGGACAGTTGGCTTTGTTCTGGTGATAACAAATCAGAAAAACTAACAGGTTGCATTGGCTGACAGAGAACACAACTACATTTTGATGTTGAAGGTCGTTCAGATTCTTGTAGCAGAAAATGTTCAAACCTAGTTTTTTCAAGAAGGTAAACAGGAAAAATGCTTTTAAAACAACAGATTGTCTTGCCTTGCTCGTAGACTTCTGGTTCCATCTAAACTAATGGCAGAGGTACCTCTAGATTTCAGATTGATTGAAATTTCACTCTGTTACAAGTATTTTTACTGACTTGCCCCAGGAGAAGGTTTGATGTGGAGCTCTACCTTTAGGAAAATTTTGCCGTGTTAAGCTTGAATAGTTAGATATTTTTCAGTAGTGCTGATTCTGCGTTGAAGTGTGATAAGTTTAATTACTTTACTTTGCACAGATACATGATAGTGGCATCTTTCCTACTGCACACTGGACTGAAATTGTACTGAAATTATGCTGTTAATTCTGAGTTTCATTTTCAATAGTGTGTGCTGTTGAAAGGAATAAATATATATATATACACACACACACACAAACCCCAGAAGTTTTCAATGTGTCTTCTGTGAATTAACTCTGTTCCTTGATTTCTTTGATTAAATAATAAAGTAATATGCCGATGAAATTGTATGCATATATAATAACTAGACTATACAGGTTTTTTTTCAGTGTAGTGACTGTTTTAGAACCAAAGTGTTTATACTTCAAAACCCATTCTGTACAATTTCAGATGCTCAGAAAATTTCTTGAAGGTGAGGGTGATTACTCTGACTTGCTTTTTTCTAAGCATTTCAAAATAGTATTTATCTTTTAAAACTGTTACTTTAGTGTGTTGAGGTTTGGTTAAAATAGTGTGATTAAGAGAATTTTCAAGGGTTGATTAGGCTGAACTTTGGAAATGTAGTGATTTGCAAAGACTTCTCTGTATTAGGAAATATGACCATGTTTAAAATTCTGCTTTTTCCCATTGATTCTAGGTACAGCTGCTTTAGAGGAAGATGCTCAGATTCTTAAAGTCATTGAAGCATATTGCACAAGTGCCAAAACACGTCAAACACTAAATTCAAGTAAGTTAGAAAGTAGTCAAATGGGTAGAAATGGTTATCTAAAACACAAGTTACATAGTTTGCAAAAAGGTGTGTTGTGTGTCCTCAGGCCTTTGCAAATAGCAAGCTGGACCTGCAAGAAATAATAACCTGTTTCTGGCTTAACATCAGTGCCAAATGTTTATGTATTGGATGCCAAGGAGCATGGTTAGAGACTGTTATTCTGTCAGTATTTAAAAATAATCCAGAACAACAGAAACCCAAACTCGTCACGGTTTAAAATTGTACTAAACCTTCACTAGTGAATGAGAGGTGTGTGAACTGAATATGACAGTTAAACAGTATGCTTTTGATTGAATTTCGAGAAGCTGGTTAAGTAGAGATGAGGAATGAAGAAGTCATAATAATTTTGGAGGACTGTATCTTTGTTGTGTTCTATTTAACAAAGACTTTCTCTATGGAAAAGTAACCTAGACTTATAAAAATTTCTTTCATTTTACTGCCACTAGTTGTTTTTAGTATTAATTACAAATTTTAACCCCGTCTCATAATTTCAGGAGAAGTTGTTCTCAGCTATGTGTGTTGCTTAAAGCCATTTTTAGTTTCTCAGATCAATACCTAGCATATTGAAAACCTGTAACGTGCCTCTGGGGTCCTACTTCATTTAATCCAAATCAAGGTTGCCATGTGGAGTTCCTCTGTATTGTAAGTAAAACATTGCACAAAGCAGGGGAGTCCACCAGCATGTGTTCCATTTACACGAGGGAGGAGAAAATGCTGTTGGCTTTGTTCCTTTTTGCACTGTTGAATACTGATTTAATTCAGAGATCCTTGGAACACAGTATAATGATCTTGAAGTACTTGGCTGGTTTTGCTGTAGTCAGGAACTAGGACACTGGACATAATAACTTCTTGTCCACAGAAGCTGTTTCAACTTGCAGTATTAATCACTGTTACTGCTGTCTACAGTACTCTGGGCCTATTTTGCTTCCAAGCAAAAGCACTTTATGCTGACAGTTGAGAAGCCTCAAAATGCAATTGCAAACTTAGTTCATGGATGAACTCAGATGGATGACACTAATATGTGTCCTCTTACTATTATCACCTTGAAAAGAATGCAACTACTTTGTATTCCTATGTAAGTTAAAGTGGGAATATGGCTGTGGTCAGTTTGTACATTTCTACAGACTGTAGAAACTTTTGAAGTAACAGCAAAAGCCTTCCTTTTAATTTTTCTGTCTTGATGAACTGTAGATCTCCAAGGTGATAAAATTAACTACTATTACTATTTTTTTATTAATACTAATCTATTTTATAGCCCTGTAGTCATTACAGTAGTGTTTGTACACTTAATTTGTACAGTTAATTTGGATAAAAGGAAATTAATGTAATCAAAGTTCTGAAGATATACTGTTGTTCCAAACAAAATTAAATAGATGATTGCTGTTTAAATGCCTGAACTATAATCTATTTATTATTTCCAAGGATAGTGTGACAAGAAATGGTTGGGAAAACATTTGCACTTGCACAGTAGGGTGTGTGTGCAGATATAAAATGGATATTTTTTTTTTTGCTTGCCTATTTTTTCCTTTCGTATGTATATTTAAGAAATATACATATTGCTGTGGGTATCATTGCATACATCAGAAGTTGACAGTTTTTATTTGCTCTTAGTTGCAGCAAGAAACAAGTTTTTTTTATTGATAAGCACACAACTGCTGTGTTTGAAAAGGATAGTGTTGTTGTCTAAGACTTTAGGTTTCAGAAAACCGGTTTGTAGACTGGAATTGGAAATGGGGAAAGAACCAATCAACCTGGAATTGCTTGTGTAGGAGCAGTAATCAGTGCAGAATAATAGAATGAGAGAGTTTCCTGTCATCCATGAAGTATGCTGTTGTTTTACACACTCCATTTTTACTTCTGTGTTAATAATCTGCCTGTCCCTCACAGCACTCCTGGGCAGTTCTCCTACCTGCACCTTAATCTAAAGCCCAAGGGGTGCTGCTTTTGGCAGCATCAGTTCAGCAGAGCTGTGGCACCAGTGCATGCTAGTAAGGTGTGGCATTAGAGGTAGCAGAGCAACTTTTTTTCAGTTCTTTGGGTGGGAAAGATGTGGGGTTTAATTTGGGGAGATAGATGGAAGTGAAAGAGCAAAATTTTACTTTCTCGTACTTCTTGAATACTGAGTTTATTTTGCGTTTCTACTTCAAATGAAGACTTAAAATCTTTTGCAATATCATGTGTATTGCAAAAGCACACCCACTTACATATTTCAGTCCTTGGATATTGCCAGGCCTTTACAAATTAAAAAAGGGTCCTTAGACTACCCCAGAGATCTGAAGTATTTAATTGGGAAGATAGATTCAGATAGAGGCGTGTAGGAAGAGGTGCGTGAGGGATCGGAACAGGCTAGGCAGTATTGCTGTTAGCCTCTTGGCCCTGTTGTTTTGTGAGTAAATTTACCACATGGTTTAACAAATAATAAGGGGTACAGGCACAGAAAACCTGTACTTTGGCAGTCCCCTTCAGTGGATGCAAGATGTTGCTGCTGATGTAGAAGTCAGCAGCTGTGCTCTGCATGAGAACCTTTGCTTTTTTTTCCCCTGCATTTTCCTCTTCACGGTGGTGACACAAGCACTTCTGTGACTGTGTCGTGAGCTGGTGGGGAAATTACCTGCTTGAAAAAACTAACTCTGCAAAAGATTCTTTCATCAGAAGGTGTTTCCTTACCTGGCTCACGAAGCAACTGTACAAAAGATTGTGTCATTACAAGGGAGGGAAAGGATGGAGGTACAGATATGTGATGGGGAAGGGGCTGTTGCTTTTCACATCAGCACTGGATCATGCTGGCTTACTGTGTTTATTGTTCTGTGCCCAGTAACCCCCCCCCCCGACCAGAACTGACACTGTATTTCAGAAGAACCTAACTTCCTCTTCAAAAAATTTTGTTATTCGAAATTCTCAACCGAGAGTAGAAGCTTAAAAGTAACTTCAAAATTGTATTGTAATGGTTCAAACATTATTATATGTTGAGTGTAATTTATACCTAAACCCCAAACAAATTTGAAAAAAAAAAAAAAAAACAACAAAAAACAACTTTGGTGCCTTTTTAACAATATTTTCTCTTTTCCTTCTCTTCCCATCACCTTTTTGCTTTTATTTCATGTGTTTGGTTGTGGCTATTCCTTACGTTCTCCTCCTCATCCCACCTCTGCCTATCCACATCCACCATTTCATTTCACCTATACATCCTTAGCATGGCAAGGCACTGACCTGATGCATAATCACGTCTTGGCTGATGATGACCAATCAAGTCTAGACTCCTTGGGTCGTCGCAGTAGTCTTTCTCGTTTGGAGCCTTCAGACCTCTCAGAAGACTCTGACTATGACAGTATATGGACAGCCCATAGTTACAGAATGGGGTCTACATCTCGTAAGAGCTGTTGCTCATATATCTCTCACCAGAACTAATGCACTTCTGAGCTTTTTCTTAACAAATGCTTGTTGTATCACAGCCTGCTTTTCTTAGATGTTTTCTTGCTGTTCCTTGTCTCTTTAATGTGATATTTTAACAACTTCTGAGGGAGCTCCTGAAACTTCAGTTATACCTGGTGGATGGCTCTATTGCCAATTCAATACACATACAAATAAGTCTTTCTAAAAAGTGTATATCCTATTAAGGATGCTATTTCTTGAGGGCTTTTTTAACTGACAGATGTTAATTTGTAGCTCTGAATGGTCTTTTTTTTCTTTTGACTTGGTCAGTGTAGTAACAGGTCCTTTGTTTCCTTTTTTATTTTAGATACAGCACATTTTTATATTTTGTACTGAAACCATACTGGTTTGTGAGCTGAGTGCCAGCTATATGGAAATACCTTAGTGGTAGTGGTTGGATTTTCTACATATTATTAACAAAATACAAAGCTGGTAGAGTAAGAAAAATGCAGCTTAGAAATAAGCGGTACAAGAGCTGTAAAATCATTCAGATATTCATGTATCTGGCCTATTTGTTTGAAAGAGCATTTGCTAATCCATAAAAAATTCTGGTTTTATGGTGCTGTCTTTTCCTCATTGCTTAAAACGTTTATATGAAGGACCTCACTGCTCTCCCCTCACCCCAGTCTGGCAATTGTCATGAAAACCTGGCAGTCCATGCTCATTACATGCAGTGTTTTGATAATCTCATGTTATCTGTGGTCATACTGTCACTTTACTGTATGCAGTAGCGTGGCAGAAAGCAGGGTTTAGATATTTACTTGCCTGTTAAAATACACAGCTGCCAACTCTCAATTGACCATTCTTCTTCAAAAGACAAGATGAAAATGGTTCCCCTGATGGAGGCTCCAGTGTTCAGCATCTGAAACTCTAGGTACAACTGTAATCAAATTGGCTTGTTTGAAGTTCTGAATAATAGAATGCTTGGCTTTTGGGTTGTACTGTTTGGAGCATGTCCATGACAGATTTTATTGTGTCTTGTAACTTCTCTTATGAGCAGGTTTGTTTTCACAGCAGCTCTTCACTTACAGTCGTGTTGGCTTTTCAGAGAACTGTGACATGCTGTGCACAGCTGAAGGTCTCAAACCTGCACCAGGGGCACTGCTGGGGTGAAGTGTGTGTGTATGTGTTCTGTCTTGTTGCTAAAGTAATTGGCATCAAAACAAAAATTACATGTTTTCTAAATCTTTTTTAGCATTAGGGAAAAGTATGATGAATGTGATGAGAGATCAGAAACAGTTCTCAGTTTCACTAGGGTTCCCAAGTGCAACTCCCTTATCCCTTTTCACATAAGCATGATATCCAGAGTTCAGATATTACTCTGTGAACAAGTTCAGAATAATCATGATGCAATTAACTGCAACCTGGGAACTTGATCACACTGTTTAGAAGATAATCAATACCTTTCTGCAGGTTACATGATCAGAAAGTTAGTAATTGTTAGTAATTGCTAGTAATTGCTAGTAATTGTTAGTAATAGGCATGCATCGTTCCAGAAGGTGGTCAGTGTGGACAAGATATTTCAAAGCAGCTCATATCTTCAGATTTGCATTCAGTCTTGTTTGATGATGTGTTTTATCCTCTCTTACTATTGTTGGCATTCAGTAATGTGACTAACAAAAGCAGTGGTGCTTACTAAGGAGGGTTTTCAGGGCTATGTTTTACTACTGGTCATATATTTATGTAATGACCAGGAACTTCTGTATGTTGAATCTTTTTTAAATGGAGGAGTGTTGCTTAGAGAAACGAGATAAGTATGTGTGCTCCATGCCATTTCACAGCGCATTTGTAACACACTTCACTCCCCTCTTCCTTTCAGTCAGTTTTTGTTTTGTTGGTTTTTGTTGGTTTTGTTGTTTTGGTTTTTTTAACATATATGGAAAGTATGGATTTTTGCCCTGTTTCTTATGCTGTGGTGTTCTAGTTGAATAATGTTTTCTGCACTGGATAAATGATAATTCTTTTATGTCTGTTCCATGTTATATAGTGTAAATATGAGTTTGTAATACACTTGTTGCACTTGAAATTTCCTTATCACACAGAAAGGTTTGCTATCCAGATATGAAGATTTTACTGACTTTATATGCACCAAAGCTTTGACAGTTTACCACCATTAATTATTGTAGCATTTAAGTCATTAAGTATTATCATAATTAGGATCTCTCATATTGTCTATCCTCATATTAACATCATAGCACATTTAAAACCATTCTATGTCTTCAGTGTTACAGGCTGTAAGCTATTGTGAACTGATCAGGAGTATTAATGCAAAATGCTTAAAACAAACAAAAAAGGCAAATGTGGAAATGGTGGTATTCAGTCCGAAGGTTCAGTGTTTCTATTTTTGTGGAACTTCAGTCATGGTAATAACAGTACCTTATGTTTATGCAATTCTGTAAATTGTATGTGTACAGTTACAAATACACTGGAAGGATGGAGAATCTGAATTGGAAGGTAGGTTCAAGCCATTGTCAGCCCCTCTTCACATGGCTTATGCAGTGTTTCCATAAATTAGTATTTGCCATAAATTGAAACCAACCAATATTAATTGGGTGTTTTGCATAATCTTGCCAAAACACAGTAATGTGTATATAGTGACGTAAAACATAGAAAAAATAATATATATTGTGCACTTCATTTGTGAATGGGAGAAGCCATCTTTAGTAGGTGACTGCCTTTTGAAAATGCAAAATGGATGTATATCTGAATGTTGCATTGTACTGTACAGTATGCATATTGTTTGTGGTTGCATATATCAATTAAGTGTTTTGTTTTCTATAAAAAGAACATCTGTTATGTACAGTTGAAATAAATTTTCCATTTGCTAGACTGTGACTTTAATATTTAATTATTACACAGGGGAAAGGACAGCATAACTTGTAACTTTTAACACCTTCTCTTTTCCTCATGCCTCCTTTCTCTTCCTTCCTTCTTCCCAGAGGAATCAAATGCTGAACTGAAAGACCTTTTTTGACATAACTGTGTAATCTTTGTTTAATGTAGTTGACACCTACAAGAAATTCAATGTAATGTGAAGTATGTATTCTTCTATATCTTCTCTTTTTTTAATAACATCTATAGAATGTTTCTCTGTTACCTCCCTTTCCCCTTAAATTGATTTTATTTTCTTCTCTTTTTGGTTTGGGGTTTCTTTGGTGGGTTTTTTTTTTTGGATTGGTGTGTTCTCAGTAAAAACACTGGCTGAATTACTGAATTACTCTGCAGGTCTTGCTACCAGACTAAAATTTTATGAATATGCTAATCGTTTAAATAACTTACATGTTTCCAAGATTTAATATTACAATGTTTCTCTTTTTAAAGTAAGAGTTATCTTTAGTCTTTCTGCTTAAAAGATGCTCATATATGAGTGAATTTAAATTAAATTATAAGCTAATATACATGCTAAAATGTTTACATCAGTATAAATGAAATGATCGCTTCTTTCTATTAGGAGTTCATAACATTATTTTGCTATGATTGTAGCAATTCTAGTTTTAGTCCAGCAGCCCTCTGGCTGGAAGTTTTTGTGTTGGTTAGTGAAATACAGGAGGTTTAGTGGGATGGCTCTTTATAAATGTTGTCTTAGAAATATCCCACTTCTTCAGATGGCGTATCTGTCTGTTTAAACTATGCATTCTGTTCTTATGTGACTAACACTTGCATACGAAGTTGTGTTTTGGTCCACTTTAATTATTTCCATTTCACTCATCAAAGCATATTGCTATAAACTGCCCAGATCAGTCATCTCAGTCATGTGGAGTTTTTTCCTGTTTGTGTGTCACTGTTAGTTAAAACAAACAAAAAACTACTTCATGCCTAAACCTTTTTTATTATTCCCAAGAATTTGCAAACAGTGGTGTATTTTGTACAGTGAACTAAAGTTTAGTCTGATATTTGGATTCTGATTTGTTTTTTTCTAAAGGGCACCCTTTTGATTTTGGCAGATCTGTAGCATGAAGGATTGTTTTTTCCAGTAATTAAATCTCAACACACACAGACTCTGGGAGCACCATTTTCAGGATTCTTTTTATTAGGACTTCATGAAAAATTCGTAAAGAAAGAGAGGGTTAATTTGGTAGGTCTGCTCATCCACTTTAACATCCTTAATATAACAAATGCAGTGTTGTAAGTGACAGGTAATTTTTTTTTTGTCTGACCTTTGCTTCAGTAGGAAGTGTGCATGACTGTACATGCCAGTGGCTAATGGTAGATCTAAACAGTTTTATATGCACACACTTGATTTTTCAGTGGCAAGTCATGCTTCTGTCTTTGAAACTCAAGCAAATTCAATTTCTGAGAGCTTCTTATCTTGCAAAGAGAGCCTAATAAAGTAGGTGAAAACCAGAATTGTATACTTACAAGTACTGTTGCTAATTTTACCTTTATCCCTGCCTTGTTCCCCTTCTTACCTGTCCTAATCATGGTCAAGGTGTGAAGAGGTGAAGAAAAGAGCAATACTTAAAAGCTGTGCAACAGAGAAATTGCTGCTGACCTCAGATTATGCTGTGCAGTTCTTGAAATTACCAACCATCACCACACATCGAACTTCCATAGCTTAAATTAGGACACTCAGTCTTCTATGACTATGAGCCATCTCCTCCAGGTGGCCAGCTGGAGGAAGGAAAACTGTTCTTGATTGACTGGAGAAAGCTGGCTTTTAACTGAGGCCTTGAAGTTAGCTGCTTTAAGTAGATGATGTGAATACCCACCTCCATTTTACTGTTGGCTTCAATGGTTCTTGGACAGACCAGGTCTTTGAACATAGGTGGAGACTTAATATCCGGTTAAAGTGAAAAGGTATCTGAATTCCATCCCCCTTTTCTTATCTCCCTCCTGCAAAATTTCTGGACTCTCTTCACATGTGTCTTCTAAATGATGCAAACAAAGGACCAGACTGTTTACCAGTACAGCTCCTTCTGAAGCTTGTCTTCTGTCAGCTTGTTAAGGTCCCTTCCAACCCAAACATTCTGTACTTCTGTATCAACCATTTTGTAAAATGGTCAAGCTCCTTTAGAGGAGAGGGAAAGAAAGGCCAGGGTTGTGAGTTATGATTGCAAACAGACATCACTGAGAACCTCTGTGGCATTCAGTCTCTGTAGTATCTTCCTGTTTTGGTGTTAAGACCATACTCCAGGGCTAGGAGTGACATTCTACCTGTTTCAGACAGGTATAAAGTGAACTTCTGTCATGAAGTCTTTCAGCCATGTAAATATCAGAACAGGTTTCAGCTTTCCTTTTTTTCCCAGAAATGCTCAGAACTGCTTGCTTGTTTTTGGCTGATTGATTCGGCTGGAAAGGACATCAGACACTGAAAACTGAAAGCAGGGGGCTGTTACCCACAGGCCTATTCTTGTATTTCAGGTGTTGCACCACATTATGCAGGGGGTGTTGCTAAGGTCTGTAGCCCTGATCTTAATGCTGGGTGGGCCGTTTTGTTACTGACTTTAATCTGGAGGGTAAATTTGCTAACCTATAATGTAGGGCAGAGTATTGTCAAAAAGCATTGTAATTCTTTATTCTCCATTCTAGGACTGAGAGGTATTGATAGATACCTTTATTTTTGTGATGGAATTTAATTGATGGAAACTTAATTGAATCTTGATTATAGTGGTCAGTTATTTACCTTAATTATTCAACAGATTTCTAAATAGTGGAGTTGTTCTTCCAAGACCCTGGATTTAGGAGTTCCCCATTGACAAGTTATGGCAACTTACTTGGCCTTAATATTTGTTCATTATTCTTGAAGTATTTGTTTGGGTTTGCCAAACATCCTTTCTTCTCCCATCTACCTTACTTCCCCCAATACTCCTCCAGGCCCCCCCCCCCAAAAAAAAAAAAAAAAAAAAAGAAGAAAACCAAATGAAACCCTGTTTTGTACAGCTTGGGGTAGGGGATGCCCATCTTTAAAAAAACCCCACAAAACGGAACAAACCCAAAACCATCCAACTAGTACTTTTGGTTATATTGTCTCAAGGTGATTTAGGGACAGAATTGTTGGAAGTCAATTTAAATATAATCATTTGGCCTGTTTGACTTTGAGTGAGACCAAGTAGTGTCTCTCGATAAAATTCAGGAACTTGGATGCTTAGGCTTGAGGGATGGCATGACAAACTGAAGTAACTTGATTCTTCTGCCCTACTTCATGAAAATGTGGAGTATGTCTCAAAGGTGTTTGGAATTATCTGAGCTGCAGGAACTTCCTAGACCATGCTTTTAGTACAACACAGTGTGAAATACCCACTGTACTGTAACACAACACTCTTCATGTCCTAAAGCTGTAGCTTTTGTGGAGAGAAATGGTTACACAGAGAATAGGCATAAAGGTGGAGGCACAAGGTGCAGTTTAGGGAATATTCCTGAGTAACAGTGATGAGGTGACTCTCCTTGAAGTTAGTGCTGGATATGTAATTGCCAGAAAATGCTTTTTAAAAAAAGAAAAGCTGCTGACATAAATGGTGCATAAAAGCAGGATGGTGAAATAGCTTCTTTCTGTCTTTAGAACTTGACATCTCAAGTCTGTTACTGTACACATACTCATTTGATTACAGGGTCCTTTGTGACAGGCTAGATGCACTGTGTGTTAGTACCTGTGATACTCAGCAAGCACTTGTGGGGTTTAGGAAGAAAAGGTCAACAACAATAAAGAAAAACCCACCGAAGCTCACAAAAGCAAACCAAGATTAAGGAGCAAGTGTGTGGGTTTTTGCATAAGTACGAACTGTGAGAGCAGCAAAGATCTGAGATACAAGTAAGAGTTGTATGACTGAGGGTATTGGAGCAATGAAGCCAAGAGTGAAACTTTTGATGTCTTGAGTTCCATGGTAGTTAATGTTTTATGGCACAGGAAGGTCAGTGTTCACAGCAGCAGTTTTCCATTTTATGTATATGTGTAGCATGAGGTTTCCTTGTGTGTATAATATTGGTGAACCGCTTTCTATGTCTCAGTAATATTAAATGTTTGCTGTGCTCTGCCATACATACATCAGGATATGCTGATGTAGACGTCTCTTTTACATGCATGTGTGTGTATAACATGTATGGGACGTTTTTTTTTCCAAGCTGTCTACTCCACGCTATTTCTGCTTTGCAAGGACCCTTATTACTCTGCCCAGGCAGACAGTTGGATGCAGCTCTGTACAGAGAGAATGATAATGCATGCTCCTTTTGGTTGAAGGGAGTCACGGGTGAGAAACACGTGACAGTTCTGTTCCTTTGGTCAGTGTCTCCCTTGGTGTGTGCTGAGCTGAGGTGCTCCACGTTGATACAGAGACCCAGAATTTAGTGATCTGGTAGCAGCTGCTGCCAACTAACTCCTAATAAAACGTTTGGCTCAGTGTTGTGTGTTACCTGTTAGGCTAATAAAGCAGAGCAGTAACCAGTTAACTGAAATAAACATGAGACAGCTTTTTACAATTAGAGATTGACAGCGCAAACAGGGAAGTGGCCTTGAGTTCCTTGCCGAGTTTGGATATGTTTGTTTTATAGGTTGTTTCTTCCTGGCAAATAAGTGGGAGTGGAAGCGTATTAACCCTTAAAAGATTTCTTCACTCCATAAGAACTTACAGCTTTCAAGGACAAGATTCTTTTTCAAATCTTCAGTTATCTTTATTCTACATAATTTTGACAATCACATACTGATACATTAGATATTTACTGTAAGCTTAAGGAAACTGTTTTCTTCATTAGACATTTGTCATTGTTTGCTAAAATAGTTTAAGTAGTTTTAACACATAGAGCTAAGGTACAGTCCCTACAAGATCATTGCTCAAAACTCAAGACTACAGCTGTTTGGGAAGTTAGTATTTTGTAATGACTGTGATTTATTCCATTTTTTATTTGTTTAGATTATGTATTTTATCATGAACCATAAAAGAAAAGAACTGTTATCACAAAGCAGCTGTTCAGCAACTGATTTCTCTGGACAGGCCTGTGCTCTGTAATACCAGGTTATCAGTTCAAAGTGGATGAGATGTTCCTCGTTAATGAAAGTTCATTAAAATGAATTGGTAGGCAAATGTACCCTGTTTGTTAAAACTGATATCTTAGTTAAAATATGCAAGAACTTTAATGCCTTATCTGCAGTGTTTGAATTCTGAATAAATGCTTAGACACAAATTTATTTACAGACCTTCTTAAAAAAAAAACCCACTTGTAACTTGTTGCAGCCTAATTAAATAAAGTTTCTAGAATACATACTTTATGTATGTATGAATGGTTGCACATATCTGAGATTAGATCTTTCTAATCATAACTAATTTTTTCTAATCTGTGTGTTTTACCTTGATGTTATAAAATGTAATGAGTGTGGAAAATGTTTTGAAGATTTTTGAACATTCTTAGTTTTCATCATCAAACTGAGGTGCTTTTAAAAACGTTTATTAAATACAAAGAGTGTATTTCATTTGGTAGGAATTTATTATAGGACTAAAGTACTATCTGTAAGTGTATTTATGTGTTGTTCACACACACAGAAGTGTAGTGCTTATAGTGTTTAAGGGAAAGGGGTTTTAACTTTTGTCCCCTCACTGCTGTCATTTGATACCACTATTCTGCTTCTCAGTGACAGAGTAATAGGTTTAGAGCTGAACTGTTTCTTGGATTTATATCAGTGTGAGATCAGAATCTGTCCTTGAGGCTTAAATCATGGTTATTTAAACACAGCTATCTCTTTCTCGGTCTGCCATTGTGAATTTGTATAGCTTTTACTGATAGTTGAATAGTGCACTGTTTGTTGAATGGTGTAGCACCCCTGTCGATGACATGTTTGTTGTCAACAGTGCAGTAGGAGTGTCAAACAATTTTTTGTTGTTTTAAGGCTGTGGTTTCAAATGTAAAAAATGTGTCAGTAACTTCTGTTTCTGGAGGGAAGGGGGAAATGGGAAGTGGTATACCTTGGTTCTGCAGGTGTATCGTGCAGCAAATGAAAGAATGATCTTTAAAAGGCCCCAACAATGTTTGTGATTTGCTCATTTTGTAATTTATTTTTACAACAGGTTCCCGTAAAGAATCAGCTCCTCAAGTCCTGCTTCCAGAAGAAGAAAAAATTATTGTAGAAGAAACTAAAAGTAATGGTCAGACTGTTATAGAAGAGAAGTAAGAAAATATTTAATGATTGATAGATTAAAGTAGTGAACTTTTCACTCTTCTTCCTCCTGGCTCCCATTATAATAGTGTGTGTTATGGTATGTTTGTAGTAGGGAACAGAGCTGAGTATCCTGCCAGTCCTTTAGTTGGCCTTCATTTAAATATCTGGTTTTTTTGTATATGCTGTGCAACTTACTCCACTCATGTCAAGAAGTGAAATGCTTCACTTAAAAATAATTTTTCCAGATGCTGTCAGATTTCAGTATTAAACTGCTGTCATCTTTCTAATTAGTGTGTGGCATCGTTCTACTTTTTTGGTAAGGTGTATGTTGGAAATGAAACTACAGTTTTGTTCTAGAAAGCTGGAATACAGAAACTAGTATTGGTCTGTAAGTGCT
The DNA here is from genome assembly GCF_003945725.1 of Corapipo altera. Lineage (NCBI taxonomy): Eukaryota > Metazoa > Chordata > Aves > Passeriformes > Pipridae > Corapipo > Corapipo altera. The sequence continues at coordinate 24,806,259 of NW_020884872.1, forward strand.
GGAGAGGTGTTTCCTGTCACAGAAGGTGGTAACATGTCCTTGTCTTACTGAATATAAATTGGGATAAGAGATAGGGGTTGTTTGTTTGTTTGTTTTTAACACAGGTTTGAAATTAGCAATTAGCTGTGGGGTTTTGTTTTATAGGTTGTTTTTTTTAATTGCATTTCATTTAGCAGTTTTGTCTAATAATAAATTTAGTCACGTATTTCTGCAAACTGTTACAACAGATCATGTTCCTTTTTCGTTTTAGAAGCCTTGTTGACACAGTATATGCATTAAAGGATGAAGTACAGGAGTTAAGACAGGTTGGTAACTTGCTACATTTATAGCAACACGGAGAACAAAAAGATGGAAGGCTTATTGTAAAAACAAATATGGATCGTAAGTTTATTCACTTTGACAGGCATGAACTTGAATTTTGGATTATTTTAAAAGGAAAATACCATTTGAGGAAAGGTACCCTCTGTTGTGGTCGTCATCAGTCCTTTGAGAATAGTGTTAAGTATTGTTTCTCTGAGGTGAATTACTAGGCTATTCTTGGATATTGCAAACTGAAATGGCAGAAGCATTAAGCAAATTCAGTTTTGCTGTATCATTAGCAAAGTAAGCTTATAGAGGCTGAGAAATAGTATTTGCTCTAGAATGTATCATTTTAGTAGTATAAGTGTCTAGATCTATTTAGGCCTTTATTAACAATCCTACAGTAAACTGAACATCTCTTACAAATCAGTTCTTAAAACCTCATTTCTAGAGAGGAAAGTCCTTTTCAGTGCCTATCATGTGACCTTTTTGAAATGAGGGTTTCAAGTTAGCTCTGGGTGCTGCTTTGTCACTTGTTTTAAGTGTCCAAAATGAGATGTTAAAAATACCATCTTCTTGTCAGGACACAGCTTGTTTAAACTATGTTAATGCTGCCACATATAGTCTTTGCTTAATGTATAGGTGAAAAAAGCACTGAATTTTCCTCACTCTCCAGTGTATGAATTTGCTAACTGACCTTAATCAGTCTGACTCAGGAAGTTGGATAAAATTCCTGTGTTGATTAAAAAGGATTTGTATTAAAATTTCTTTAGGTTTTGGGCTATAAACGTGAATCCAAATTCTTTGCCCATCTGTAAGCATGCCCAGAATTTCTAAGGTTGTCATGCATGTTCCTTGCAATAGGACAGTTGATGTCTTGCATACTTAAATTCTGCTAGTTCAGCATAATAAGCATGAGTATCCCAGGTTGGATGCAAATTTGACAGTCTTTTTAAAAATACAATTCACGTAATACAAGCAGCAATAATAGCCCATGAATACTCCCATGACCTGACTGCTTTTGTACAAAGAATAAATGTGCAGCCTCACTGAGGCTCTGCACATCTCTGTGACCCTTAATCAGAAAGTCACCTTCACCTGAGCTTCAAGCAATAGCTCTCTTTTCCTGTGCCTTTCCAAATAGATGGTCTTGAGTATCTAACATCTTCCAAAGCCAAGACATATTAAAGCCTTTAAATTCATTTTCTTGGCTTTTGGGACTCTCAGCTTAGAAGCATTTATTGCTCCACTGCTGTGATGCTGCCAACCAGAGAAGTGGCAGAAATAACCTCTTCTGAGCTGGCAGGGTCTCAAGTGAGCAAGACCTTATGGATAAAGGCTCTCTGGGACTACATAGTGCCCTGCTTGGTGTAGACACCAGGCTGCGAAGTGGGATCCCTCCCATAGCACCTTCCAGAGGTTATTCATAGCTCTTGCTCCACAGGCACTACACTTGAATAGTACAGACCTGAATTGACAGACTTAATACATTAAATCTGTACCTACAGGAAAACAATGAAATTTCTGAGTTTCTCAACATACTTGAAGAGGGAATGGAGTTAATGAGGTGACAGACCCTGGTTGTGTGTATAGACTAGAGAAGGAGAAACTGTAGAGGAGTCTGAGGAAACTGGTCGATGGCAAGCTGAATATGAGTCAGCAGTGCCCTGGCAGCCAGGATGGTCAACCATGTCCTGGGAGGCATCAGACAAGGCATCACCAGCTGGTCAAAGGAAGTGATTGTTTCACTCTTCCTCTATGCTGGTACAGCCTCACCTCAAGTATCATGTGCAGTTTTGAGCACCACAATTTAAGAAAGACATTAAGCTATTAGAGGGCATCCAAAAGAGGGCCGCGAGTATGGTGAAGGGTCTGGAGGGGAAGTCTTATGAGGAGCAACTGAGTTTGTTCAGCCTGGAGGAGACTGAGGAGAGACCTCATTGTGGTCTTCAACATCCTCATGAGGGGACTTTGAGGTGCAGGTACTGATCTCTTCACTCTCGTGACCAGTGACAGGACTCAAGCTGAATTGAGAGGTTTAGGTTTGGTATCAGGAAAAAGTTTTTCACCGAGAGTGTGGTTAAGGACTGGAACAGGGTCTTCAGGGGGAATGGTCACAGCACCAAACCTGACAGAGTTCAGGAAGCATTTGGACAGTGCTCTCAGGCACATGGTGTTATGCTTGGGGTGTCCTGCACAGGGCCAGGAGTTGGACTCGGTGATCCCAATGAGTCCCTTCCAACTCAGCATATTCTATGATTCTGTGATCACATCCTATTTCTGGAAACGTCTCTAAATAAGAACTGATGTCACCTCCTCAGTGGGACCCCTGAACTGCAGGCCTGCATTTGTTAAACACCAGTAGGTTTGTCTTGGGGCCTTACTTCAGTGTTATGTTCTGGTTGCTTCCCTACTGTTGCCAGCATCACCTTGGGCTGTAGAGTTAAATGGTGTAAGCATTCCTGTGGACTGGTCAGTAACATCCTTGCAGTCCTGTTCATTTATTTCAGTATTGCCTGATGGCACTAAATAGTGAGAACTCTCTTGTTAAAGTACAAGCAGAGTGATGGTGTTCCTTGAAATTCAGACTTAGACTGCTGGTAGTCATCAATCTGGTTTAAAATTTAGTCACAGAAACACTTTCCAGAGAGCGTAATGGTTTTCAGAATACTCTTTTCAACTATTTATGTTCCTAATGAAGCAAGTCAATTTGCATTAAGTTTAAGAAGCTTTTCTGAGATTGTGAAACTAGTTAAAATCACAGGAGGCTCTTAAAGGAGATATTTAGTCTGCTTATTGTTTCATTTCCTTTCTCCATTAGCAACCAATATATTCTACTCCTCGTTGATTAGATTTGAACAGATTCAAGATTATTGGCCATCTGTGACTAGCACTTTTGTTATAAAGGCCCCCTAAGTATAAATAGGAAGTAGCTCAGTTTCCATTTTGTGGTTTTTGTTCCATTGAGTGAAATAACGTATGTGTATGTAACTTGAGAGGTTTTAATACAAGTTTTGCTTTAGAACAGCTAATATCTGTTTTACTGAGAAGAACCTTCTGAGTTTATAACTGACAATGTATGTGTACTAAGAAAAGATGTGTCAAAAGCCCTCAAAACAAACTAGTAATATTTCTATCTCTGTTAAACAGGATAACAAAAAGATGAAGAAATCATTAGAAGAGGAACAAAGAGCTCGCAAGGACTTGGAGAAGCTTGTTAGAAAAGTTCTAAAGAACATGAATGATCCATCTTGGGATGAAACCAACTTATAACTAATTTTTTTCTTTCTTGTCCCCCCTTTTTCTTTCTATTGAAAGACCAGTTGTAAAACTGAGCTGAGAAGCCTTCTGACGTTAGTCAGTGTTGCAACAAGAACACTACAAAGCAGGATTTAACTGGATCTAGTGATTTCTTCCTCTGAGCATACAGAAACAGTCAAGCCATTTTCTGAAGCAATCTGTGCTTTAAGTGTGGAGACCATGGATCCTGAACTCTACTAAACTTAATTTGTTTGCATCTAAATTACCTCATTTGCAGAAAGTGCAGCACCTGACTAAAAGTCCATGTTTTTCAGTGGCTTTTTAATTAAATATATATTTTTCATGTAAATAACTGTAATTTTGAATGCATATGTGATTGATGTATCAGGGCTGATATGTTTGGGGTTTTTTCTCTTGTTACTACAATGGTCACAAGTGTTAGAAATGATGGCAGTACTGTCTTACCTAAGAATGGTATGAATTATGAATTAGTTCCAAATTACCCACTCATCACACATGCAAATTTAAACCCCTGTTTTTCCTATTGACCACTATATTTAAATCCTTGACTGTTACTTGTCTGTCCATACATTTTCAAACAGTTTACAATTCCTTCAGAACAGTATTAAAATACAGAAAATTGTTTATTGACAGTAGAAACAATTTTTAACAAAACTAATGTCCACAACTTACATTCACATACACTTGTTTGGCAGACTAATCTGTTGTGCTTTGGCCAGCAGAAGACTGATGTACTTGCCTGCTTTTTATGACTGTGATTTTTAGGTGTTTGTGTACTACATTTTCTATTGTTGTGCTTAAACATACAACTGGCTGATAATTTAATGGATCATACTGTTTGTTAAACAAAAAAAAAAAAAAATCAATCTAATCCAGAATTTTGTGAATAAATCGTTGCTATTTATATTTTATGGTCACAGCAGTTAAATTTTAGCTAACCTTTGTGCATAAGACACACAGGCTAGACCAAATTTCATTCAGAGCTTTGTTTTTATACCACTATAAGACTCTCTGGAGTTCTCATACTGTGGAAACACTCATTTCTTTCCTACCCCATTTTCTCAGCATGTTGCTGGTTTCTGTCCTAGGATTTGAATGGAAAGAGATATGAAAATAAGATTTTTTTTCTTTTAAATCATACTGTAATTTTTACTTTGCACTGCTGACAGATTTGAAAATACGTAAAGGAACATTAATTCCCAAGTCTGATAGGTGCAATTACTGCTATTTCTTGTATTTGAAATAGGAGATGCAACATCACTGCAAATGGTGAACTTAAAATGGAGCACTTAAAATACTAATCCCATTAAAGCTCATTTTTTTTTTTTTCATGGATTTCATCAAACTTTGGGTTCAACTCCAGATGGTGCAGTTTTCTGAGGGGGTTTTTATTCAGCTGATGGTCAGAAGTACAGATATAGCACAGACCTGAGTCGCACCTTTTGCAATCCTGATTTTCTAGTACCCTTTAACTCCTGTTAAATGTAATGCTCTGACTTGAGCAAATGTTTATATGAACTTTAGTAAGTTGGAGCAAGGGTGATTAGGGTCGTAAGAACTGTCATGCACATTTTAAATCTTTTGGAAAATCTATTTTTAAAGCTGTCCACTTTTTTCAGCCAAGAACAGCTTTTTTAAATAGGAAATTATGTCAGTTATTGCATACTTGTGAAACAATTCTGTGGGAATGGATACTTGATAATCTGAATAGACAAGCTGTCTGTTTTAAAAAGCTGAATATATTTGTAGGTACTTCGTGTTCCTGCAATTTAAAAATGTTTTCCTTTAATCCTAAAGGAGGAGAAAATGAAAAATGTCTACATTATCAGAGTTACATATATTCACAGAACTTTAAACTTATTTTAATTCTCTATACCAAAATCTTTTCTTGATGTTTGCAGTTGCACACAAGTGTGGACTGGCATTTATATTTATCTTCACATTTAGGAAGTACTCTTGCTGAAAGCTAAGTGATACTAAACCATGCAAATTCATAGTATCTTGGCTAAATTTAGATTTGGGAATGCTGATATAATTAGAATTTTGCTAACATTTTTACTTTCTGACATTCAGGCAAATTTACAGAGCGAACTTTAATTTTCAGCTGAGCATATACAAAAGGACATTCCAGAGGAAGATGTATAAAAGGAAAACACTAACCTTACCAGTATTTAGCAAATTTACTCAGGAAAAACTTCCATCATGACAATTTGTTTTACCTTGTATTGTGAAGAGTGGTGTTGCTATGTAAATCTGCTGACTCTTAGTGCCTGTGATTATTATAATTTCTGACAGTACCCCTATACTGACATCTAATGAACATGCCTTAAACACTGGGATTAAGCAGTTGTAAAATACGACCAGGATTTAGGGACTGACTTTATTCAAGATGGATTGGGATGACTAATTTTCATAAAAAAACACAAAAAAAAAAAGGGAGGGGAGATGGGAAGAAAACCAACCTAATATTGCAGACAGCTTTTGCCTCTAGTGCAGAAAGCACCTTCAGGCTTTTGGGAACCAAGGAGTATCTGAAGCTTTTTCCATTGACAATTCGTTACACTGTATATATATAAATTGTAAATGTCACCATGGACCTTCTGAATTGTTGGAAACTTTATGTAAGCATGGATAAATGGGGCACTGTTTATTTAACCTATTAAAGGGTTATTTGTTTGCTCTCATCATTTAGGGATGAGGAGATGAAGCCATTTCTTGTCCTATAGATGTGAAGCACTTTCAGTTCTGAACTGTCCAAAATGTAGCATAACATTTCACTGTACTATACTGATGTATGTGTGTTTGTCTCACTGTGTCATGACGTCTTAAAGATTGAACAACTGACTGCTTTTGTATAAACCTTCTTAATGTCAATCATTTAGGGAATTTAGAGTGTCTGTTTATGGTGTCTGTGGAGAACTCAAATTTAGTTTAGATGTCACAATAATATCCTGGTATCGACTACTAAGGCATTTATGCTACATTGCTGTAATTAAACCATGATTTTTTTCCCCTACCCTATGAAGTGTTACATTTCATCTAATATGTGGGCTGTGAGATTAAGAAGGTAAATTGCTTTAATTTTTTGCCTTTCTTATAAATAATAATCTCTGCAATAGTTCCTATACTGTCTTGAAAGAGCTTTTTCATGGCCTTCTATAGTAGTAAATTCATGCCTGGAGACAAAACGGGAATGTTTGTAGGGCTGAGAAGAAGGATCTTAACTGTTGCACTGAGGAATGTTCACTTCTTTGGTAACCTGACTTGCTCAGGTAATGTAAGAAATGGAAGGATTGAAGGTGGAATATAATGAGAGCAAAGGAAGAAAGAAACACTAGAAACTGCATAAATTAAGTAAAATATTTTCTACATGCATGATCTGAATAGACTTGAAATATGTGATAAGTGTGCATCGTAGGGACTTTTATGTGGTTGCTGCTGCCTGAAATAGGGGAGTGGGATGATTTTTATAGTAGGAAAATGATGGGTATTGCTTTATACCAGATAATGAGATGGGTTAAGGGAAGTGGAGACAGTAATTTGTTTGAAAAGATGGTTTCAGTCTTTGGACAAGGCACTTGAAGGGATTAGTAACTGAGCTTAGGTGTGTGAAATGATATGTTTATTCCAGCTTAGTTTAACAAGGAGGTATACTTAGGAGGAACAGAGGACTATATAAGTATAGTGGTTTATAACTGTTATCAGAAGTCTCATTTTCCTGCTTTTCTCTGTATTCATCACTGTACAGACAGGTATTCTCCACAATTTGAAATAATCATTTACTTGTCACCAGAAGTATTTTGGGGATTTTCTTTTTGTGTCTTGTTGTGGTGGGTTGACTGTGGCTGGCTGTCAGACCCTCACCCAACTGCTCTCTTATTCCTTTCCCTCGGAAGGAGATGGGGGAGGGAGTAAGATGGAAAAGCTTGTACGTTGAGATAAAAGATACTAATTTCTTACCATTTAATAAGAGTTGGATGGTAAGGAACAAACAAAAACTAAGCCACCTTTCTCCTACCACAGTCCTCCTTCCAAGGCTGAACTTTATTCCTTCATTCCTGATCCGCCTATCTTACCCTCTTCTCCCACCCAGCAGAGCAGGGATATGGCAATGGGGGTTGTGATCTGTCTGTAACAGTTCCTGTTTCCTGTTCCCTGTTCTTCATGCTTTTCCCTGCTCTAGTGTTTATCCTCTCCATGGCTTGCAGTCCTTGAAGGATGAATCTGTTCCAGTGTGGGTTCATTCCTGTCTACAGTTCCTGTCAGGAGCCTACCCCTGTGTGGGCTCACTGTGGACTGCAGGTTACTTCAGTGGATCTGCTGTAGTATGGAGTTCTCCCTGGGCCGTGGGGGAAATCCTACTTTACCATGGTCTTCTCCACAGGCTGTAGGGGAGCCTTCCCCAGCACCTGCAGCACCTTGTTCCCCTCTTTCTCTTACCTGGGTGTTCTTGCAATATTTCCTCACTGCTGCTTTCTAAAATAAGTTCTCCTCAAGGCATTACCATTTTGTTGAAGACGCTTAGCTGCGTCCTGTTTGTCCAAGGGGTATCTAATTTACATCCTGTTGGAGCTGCTACACCTTGCAGGCTCATAAATTTAGAGGCAGAACCTGCTGCTTACCCACTTGCAGTGATCACCTTTGCTTGCTGTGATAGGTCATGAGAAAGGAAAGGAAGGAGCATGTAACACTGTCAATTATAGGAATGAGAGGCTTAAAATAGTCAGGAGAGTTGTGCGTGAAATGTGCGTGTGTATCTGTATCTACTCCTTGAGTCCCACAGTGCTGATGCTGAAGGGTCCCAGAAATGTGGAGTTTGCACTTTGGAGAAATGGTGAGAGGAAGTTTGAGATGAATTTGCTCTGCTAGGCATGTTCATCATCTGGAAAAGGGATATAGGCTTACCATTTCACCTTGCATGCTCTGCACTTGAACTTTCTCTTTAATTCATGTGAGTCAAATGTTATCTTGGAAGAGGAACTGAGCCTGGATTCAGAACTAAATTAACCTCCTGAGCTGTCCATTAATTTAAGTGGCTGCCTTTAAAGTCACTGTCCAGGCCCAAATCTAACTCTTGGGTCATTAGGACGAAATAAAAGCTACAGTTCAGTGAGTTACTGTGAACAGTTACAACTGTGGTGTCAGTTACTTAATGGAAGGTATTTGCAGCCCAAAATTTTGCAGGTGCTCCCATTAATTCCTCAACATTCTCACTGATCTCATTCTCTTTCTCTGTTGGACATGCACAGGCTCTCCTTTATGCATGGCAGAGCTCACTTCTTATGTTTTTGGTTTTTTTTTCCCCTCAAGCACTGTCTTGGGTGGTCATGGATCTGTCCCATCCCCCATTTGTCTGATTTTGCCATGTACACCTGCAGGGATATCTGCTGTCTTTCCAATTACCATGGCAGTGCTGAACAGCCTTGGCAAGTAAGGCCCTGTGCACATTTTGCTGTATACTCCTTGTTCTCCTCCGTGTAAGCAGTGAGTCCGATTTTAGGCTGACATTTTAGGCAGTGGACACTGACACAGTGAGAAAGCTTTTACCTACTGCTATGCACCCGTCCCTGAAGTGTGGTGTGCCCTATGAGACACTTGGGATATCAGACTCACAGAATATCTTGAGTTGGAAGAGACACATAAGGGTTGAGTCCAACTCTCTGCTTCTTGCAGGACTACCTAAAATTAAACCATATGACTAAGAGCATTTTTCAGATGCTCCTTGAACTCTTGACAGGCTTGGTGCTGAGGGGAGCCTGTTGCAGCGATTGACCACCCACCCTCTCAGTGAAGACTGTTGTGTTTTAACCCCAGCTGGCAACTAAGTGCCATGCAGCTGCTCACTCCTCACCACCCCCACCCCATGCTGGGGAGGAGAACTGGAAAGAAAAGGTAGGCCTCGGGGGCTAAGATAAGAACAATTTAATAACTGAAACAAAATATTTTGATAATAATTATAGTGATACTAAATATTGTAATAATAGTCATAATAAAAACAACTGTAATTATAAAAGCAATGGACAATACAGCTGCTCATTTCCAGATGCCCCAGTCTGTCCCCAAGCAACAATTGTCCTCTTCCAGGTAACACCTCCAGTTTATATGCTAGGCATGACATTCTGTGGTATGGAATATCCCTTTGACCAGTTTGGGTCACCTGTCCTGGCCATGCTTCCTTCACAGCTTGTGCATCTGCTCGCTGGCAGAGTGTGAGATAAAAGTTCCTGACAGGGGAAGCACTACTTAGCATCAACCAAAACATCAATGTGTTATCAGCATTATTTTCATACTGAATCCAAAACACAGCACTGTAGTAGCTACTAAGAGTAAAACTAACTCTCTCCCAGTTGAAACTGGGACAAACTTTTTCCTAATGTCCATTCTGATGTCATACATAGACCTGGTGAGATTCCCCAAACAATTTATTTTTTCTTAGCCAGTGTATCACTCAGACTTTGCTAGCCATCTCTTGCCAGTCAAGCAGCCTATGATAGCTGTGTGTTTGCTGTAGACATAAAGGAACAAAACAGAAATAGCATGTTTTTACCGTATTTTTCCAGCAGGGGAGTGTGTTAGCTTCTGCTTTGTCAGAAACTACTCAGTTTCCCTGAATTTGTTAGTATTAGTGTTTTTGTATGCTTTTAAAACCAACTGGAGTTAGCTTTTTCTGTATTCTGGAGCTGCTTTTCAAGCTCCAGGAAATACAGTCTATTAACCTTTTGTTCTATACAACAGAAGTAGACACTCACAGTTGAAAGTGTTCATGTAGCATTTGACCCAGCTGTGTGCATAGGATTTGTATGGGTTTTTTTTAGCATTTCCCCATGGCACGCGTGACTTACCATAGCATTTGTGCATTCAGCATCACAAGAGCTCTTTCAGCACAATGCAATGTTGAGATAACACAGGATCAAGTTTATTGTGAGGCAAAACTAAGCAAGGGATTTGGCTGTGATCACTAGCTCTTTTAATCTCTGGCCTAAATCTACTGCAGACAGAATTTCAGAGGAACTGAGAAAAATCCAGTGCTACAAGATTGGTTTAATAGTTCCCACTTGAATTCTCCATTCTGAGACTGAGTGGAGAAAACACTGGGATGATGCAATGCAAGGTCCTCCATCCACTGTACTCTTTCATCACTGTGTGACAAGTAAGATTTCTGATTAGAATTTATGTTACAGGACTGTTAACAGTGCTAAGAAGGGGAAAGAGCAATGCATTGAGGGAACATGGTGACTACCTTGGTCTTGAAGCTAAGCATTTGAAAATACAGGTTCAAGAAAGTGCCCCTGCCCTGACCACCAGATCTTCAGCAAGATTTCTGCCTCAGCATCCAGACCTGGTTCCATGTATCCGAGGGCTGTCTCACTGACCATCTTTATCACTTCAATGCAAGAAATGTCTTATCATTTCAATGTATTTCCTGCTAGTAGGGAAGCCCTTGATTAAAAAAAAAAGCATTCTATTATCTGGCTCTTCTGAATGGCTTCCTGCTCATTAAGAGCATCAGATTTTATCAACATCCACCATGAAATACCTAGCATGAAGAGTTCTGCCTTCTGCAAGGCTGTAGATCAGGAGCTCAGATGCATCTGTGTGAGAGGCACTGGTGTATGTCAGGAGGAAAAGTTATTTCTACCTAAATCATTGTACATGCGTGTAAGGCTGGATTCATCTGCACAGCCCTGTGTGGTGTGTGCCAGGAGGATTCTTCTGGGCAGAGACTTTTAGAGGCTAGTTCAACCACCCTGTAGAAACAAGTCATCCTTTGTGCTGCACTCCAAACTAAAAGGATGGCATCAACTGGTTTGCATGCAGGTAAATTAGGCAGCCTTATGCAAAGGTGCACTATGAGGGGGGACATGATGAAGGAAACGGGGAGCTATGACATGGGGCTGAGTTCTGAGGTGATAAAACCGCAGCGAAAATGCTCTTTTCTCTCTATACTGATAGGGGAAGTACTGACATACTCTTTCAGCAAGGCAGTGTGTCCTGTGTGCTATGCACACTGCGAGGAACAGTAGTGTGAAAACTTGAGTGGGAAGTGACAGACAAGTTGTTGCTGGCATTACTGAAAACTCTGGCTATTGGAAGAGGTTGGAGTGACAGGCTTTATTTGAGGGGGAAGCAGAAATGAAAACACAGTGCGCCCCACAGGCGTTGTCCCAGATGAGGTGGAAATTTTTGAGTGTTTTTTGTCCACAGAGCATAAGCTCCTCATTCTGCTGTTTTCTGCTAGGTTTCTCTGCTATATTATGCCTCCCACATCCATCTGCTGACAACTATGATGCTATTTGGAACACTGACCTTACTGAGTATCGGCCCACATTGTGGGGAAAGAAGGATGGGATGCAGATCCTGAGCAGCTGGAAAAGCTTCTACCCCTAAATGTGAACCTACTGATCTGGTCTGCATTGAATCCTTTTGTTTTTGTAACCACCTTAGAATGCCTGTGCCTTTTTCTGCTTCATTTCCAACTGAACCCAAGGCTTTCTGGAAACTCCTCTTCATAGCATGGCAAATAAAGACAGCAGTCTGGTACCAGGCAGAAGCATTTTCTGTTTAGTCTGATTCCTCCCAGCTTCCTCCCAGCTTCCAGGCTTGGCCTTCCCCTTTAAGTCACACATCATCATTGACTGTGAACTCGCTGTTCATGGTCAGGTGAGATCTCCAAACTGTCCACAAGGAAGCTTTCCCAGTAAGATTAGAAAGCAGAGATGTAGTTTGCTCTGTGCATTCATGCATTGGGCAGGCAGTGACTGTGCACAGTAATACATTAAACTACTCAGTAAGCTATTACTTGGTTTCTAGGCAAAAACGTGATGCTGTGAGGCTGTTTTTCCTCTTGGCTTGACTGTGTCTTTCATCATTTGGAAGTGCTCCCTGATCATGCTTAATAAGGTAGAATCTGTTTTTATATTGATTTAAGGAGAATAATTTAGAGAGATTTTTGGATCTAATGAGTTTATGGGAAATTCAAGAACTCTCTTCCTTTGTCAAATGTGACTGAAGTCTGAACCTCCATGAGGAGGTTCAGATATTGCTCAGATTTGGAGAGAGTATGGAAAGCAAAGGAGCTGGCCAAGTGATTTTGTAGTTTTTGAAGGTACCTCAGGGAAGTTAAGTAAAAACAGAGTGTACACACTTGTACTGAAACATGTAATTGCTTGTCAGTCTTGAAATAACTGAAAATGTGATGGAGCTGGGCTACATCAGACACTGTTATGAGGCACTGGAGCAGGTTGCCCAGAGAAGCTGTGGATGCCCCATCCCTGGAAGTTTTCAAGGCCAGGTTAGATGGGGCTTTGAGCAACCTGGTCTAGTGGAAGGTTTCCCTGCCCTGGGGTTGGGCAAGTGGTTGGAACTAGTTGATCTTTAAGATCCCCTCCAACTCAAGCCTTTCTGTGATTTTTATGGGGCGCTGGGATGTGGGTGCCTGTGTGGCAGTGGCTGCTGCCCAGCACAGCTGAAGCCTGCCAGCTGCTGTAGATTATGCCTGTGGGCAGCCATAAAGTCATGTGCATGTTTGCAGCTTTGCTAAAAACCCCTTTATAAAGCTGGTAACGCTTTGCTTGTTTAGTTGCCAAGTTCAATTTTAAGAATGGCTACCCAAAAAGTTTTGGGATGTTGTTGCTGGACTTGTTTCCCCCTATTCAGTGTGAATTAGTGCCATGGATATTTGAAGAAAAATATATATGCATAAAAAGTTGAGGAATATTGATTGAGGGAAATCCACTGACTCACAGACACTGTCTGCAGCTAGAACAAAGGTGACTAGAGCAAAACTAAACCTTTACACCAAAACCCAACTCTGTGAGCTTGTCACAGGCATGCACCCTCTTGTCCCTTTGGTGCATTGTCCCTCCTGCTCGTGGCTCAGGAAGCTGTTGTTTCCATCCAGCCCTTTCTCCCACTGGTTGCTGGCTCTTGACTGCACAGAATTCATATGTTGTGTGCCAGCTGAGGTGGTCCTGGGCAATCTCTTTTATTCAGCTCAATGGCTCTGCAAGGGTTGTTCCTCAGGCAGCTCTGATCAAATCTGCTTTTTGTGAACGTGGCTCTTTTTCACCTCTCCATGAAAGTCCCTTGTCTTATCCAAACACTCCTACTGGCTACCTAGATGTTGTCCTGGAGCAGTAACTGCAGGGCATTGTTTGGATGTGTTGCTACACTTGTTTAAAGAAAAATATTTTGAATTAATTTGATGTAATGGATATCAAACCAACATGACGTCCACATTAAGCTGAGACAGAAGCAAAAAGTTGTGTAAAACAAAACTAAAAAGCCTCCTTGATGACAGGTCTCTTCCTCAGTCCCTGTTTTGTGAGTATTGGTCTCTGGAAGTGCTACTGTACAGGTGAAAACCGTAAAAGGGAATACTTGAGGGACAGAAGTTGGTAGGCTGAACCTAGTCATTTGCTGTAGCTGATACTGTTGGACAGGTAAGTATTTCCCTCTCCTCTGCCAAATTTGAGGCAGTGAGTCTAAGGGGAACCTATTAAAACATACCTGGAACACAATGACTGACAAACCAATGCCAGTAATTTCCTGCCAGGTTTTGGAAATGACTCAAAGTAAGTTATTTCAGAGTATTTGCCCTTGAAACAGTGATAGACAGGACATGCTTTTACTTCATAAGCTGTGGTATAGAAAGCAAACTGCTTTGGGTGAAAATATTTAGTTTGGATTTACATGCTTAGAATATGAAGAGCAAATGATTACTTTCATTATGCAAGGCCGCAGAGGAAGCCACAACCTGTCTTCAAGGCTAGAAAAAAGCACATTGGATGAAAGATAATTTTGAAATGTAAACAGTCAATGTTGTAGTGCTTCACCACAAAATTGTACATATTGTAAATGAGTCATGCCACTACTTCGAACTATGGTAAAGCAATAAACAGGATTCAAAACTGGAATGGTGTAGTTCAGTCCTGTGCTCATCAGAAAAATAGAAAATAGGGAAAGAATTTTGGCAAAACCTGAGTGCTTCTGAAGTCTGGTGCAATTTACTGAATTTTGTAACATTACGGACATGTAAGGTTCGCAGAACAATTCAGCTAAGTCTGATTTGCCTTTGTTCACTATTTTGGACATTGTATTGTAAGGAGATTGTGTGGTTTGATGAGCGATCCTGTATAATGCATTTTCAGTACAGAAAAATTTGTAGAAGAAGAAAACCAGATCCAGAGGAGCTTGTCATAAATACTGTATTAAGTTTGGAACAAGCACAATCCTAACAAAAACCATGATACAGGAGTACAGGCTGGGGGAATTGGAGGTCTGCTAGCCCCTCTTGTCTCTTGTATATTTATTGTGATATTGTGTTGTTTGTGTTTGAATTAGACAGTGAAATGTGTTTTGTTCTGATGCTTGGGAGGAATGAACCTGGATGAGCTCTCTAAATAAAGCTCCTGGATTATGCTCTTGGCTTCCTGGATACCTTGCTCTTGGAGAGAGCTCTTGAATTTGCTCTTGGATACCTGCATGATCTAAAGTGCAACATACCTACAGCTCTGTAAATGCCAGCAGTGAAGAGGTGACTCCAAGCGTGGCTGTCCACTAACCAGTGTAGGAATTACTTTGTTTCATAGAATCACAGAATATGTTGAGTGGGAAGGAACACCCAAGGATCACTGAGTCCAACTGCTAGCCCTGCACAGGACCATTCCCAAGAGTCACACCACATACCTGAGAGTACTGTCCAAACACTTCTTGAACTCTGTCAGGCTTAGTGCTGTGACCACTTCCCTGGGAAGCCTCTTCCAGCCCAACCACCCTCTGGGTGAAGAGCCTTTTTCTAGTATCCAACCTAAACCTCCCCTGACACAACTTCAGGGCATTCCCTCGGGTCCTGTCACTTCTCACCAGAGAGAAGAGATCAGTGCCTGCCCCTCATCTTCCTCTCAGCAGGAAGTTGTAGACTGTGATGAAGTCTTCACTCAATACACAATGTCTGGGAGCAGGGGCACATAGAAAGGGTGGAAAGAGAAGAAATGCATGAAGAAAGTGTAAATTAAGGACAGCTTACAGAGTACAGGTGGAATAAAGAAACAAGATGAGTCCCCAGCGGACGGAGAACAAGCTGGGGTTAGCAGGGTTTTCTGTGCTCGATGTGAGGGGAGTAGGTGATTGGAGGAATCACAACATCAATCAGGAACAGCAAAGCAGCATCGTCTGTGGGAAATCCGTACCACTGCCTTCAAATTAAATGCAGAAAGCATTAAGAAACTCTGAGTTCCAGGAGGAACCCCTTTCCATACATCATGTTCCCGCAAATCTGGCAAAATCCCACTGGCTGTGCCACGCCAGTGGCTTTAACACTCTGGGCTGAGTGCTTTTTTCACTGCAGTTTCCCATATGTATATTTCTACCCCTCCTTGAAAAGAGAGGACAGCCTATCCTGTGCTGTGGGACTTGGACCGGCTATTTTTTTTTTCCTCCTGGCGAAGGGAGATGCGCCGGGAGCGGCGGGGCCGCATCGGCGGTGTAGGGGCTCCTCCTGCTGGCAGCTGCCGGCCGGGCCGGGCAGCGGGGCGCCTTTGGGTTCCCGTTCTACATACTCTCTGAATGCAGCAGCAAGCAAGGAAAAAGAGGTTTGTAAACAGGACCATGCCTAAAATCCTCCCCAATAACCCTGTCTCTCGGCTGCCGGCTAAGGTTAAACCACAACAACCTCTTGTTGTTGCTCTGGCATTCTCTTCATTGCTCTCTATCTGCCTTCTCGTGGTTTAACCGCAGCCGGCAGGTGAGCCCCACGCAGCCACTCGCTCACTCCACCTGGCTGGGACTGGGGAGAGAATCGAAAGAGTAAAAGTGATAAAACTCGTGGGTTGAGATTAAGACGCTCTAATAGGTAAAGCAAAAGCCATGCACAGCTGCAAAGCAGAACAAGGAATTCATTTTCCACTTCCCAAGGGCAGGTAGATGTGTCCCCTCCCAGCTCCCTGTGCACCCCCAGCCACTGTGGTGGTGGGGTGGAATGGAGAGGCAGAAAAAGCCCTAACTCTGGGCAAGCCCAGCTCAGCACTAAGAGTGTATTGACACTGTTTTCATCACAAATCCGAGCATGTGAACTACAATGAAGAAAATGAACTAGATTATGGCCGAACCAAGTACATGTCCCAGATACTTCACAGGCTTCCAGAGACCACATCTGGCTGGATCCAACCTCCTGCATGTTTATTGTCCATTTTCAGTGGAAAATTTTTTTGTTGATTCTCAGCATTTGGCAGGTCTTGGTTTCATATGGTGGTTTCTGTCATCATAGCTGTCATTTTCCCAAAAAGAGCACCCTAATTACTTCCTCCAGTTATCATCAATCAAGGATAGCTGCAGCCCAACAACTGGTTTTGTAAACTACTAGGAGCTTTTAGTCTGAATTGGAACTGAGATTTGGAACCACCTTTCAGTGTTAGTAGTGAAGGGCAGAAAACCTGAACCCATACTGAAACAAGAAAAAAGTCCTTCCAGACTATGGGTCCTATTTCTGCTCAGGGATGTTTAAGTATCTAAATCCTGTTGGTTCTTCAAGAAATTTCCCCACTGGCCAAGAGAAAGACTGAGCAAGCTGGTCTTTTAATCTTTCAGAGTTCATAGGCCTATACTAGAATTACAAATGTGACTGTAGCAGAGAGGAACAAGCCTGAACTTGACTACGTCATCATCTCCACCTGAGCCCTGATGGTAGGATCGGCTAAAGCAGTACAGGCTTTGTTGTGGACTAAGTACATGATTAAATATATTCAGGCTGGAAGAGATCTTGGAAGGTCTTTAGTCCATCTTTCTTCTCAGAGCAGGGACAACTCTGAGTTCAGACCTGATTGCTCAAGGCTTTGTCCAGACAGATCTTTGAAACCCCCAGGGATTAAAACCTAGACAGAAAATCCAGTGGGCTTAGGCTGCTGATCCTGCTGATGGAACTTTATTCACAACAGCTGGATTACAGGTAGGCTGGGCAGATCTCCAAGGCTGCAGTGTAGCTGACATTGGTTCTAGCTCAAATAACAATGTGGTACTGCCTTCACTTGCATCTTGTTGAGCATCAGGGTATGTGCTCCTATACCACAATGACACTGAGTACTGAAGCATAAAAGGACCCTGAGATGTGGCGCACTACAATGCTGCTACTTCCATAATATATAAAATTTTTAAAATGCTGTATGGGACAGAGCTAATGGAAACAGTTGACATGGACTTGTTCTTATGCTGTCTTTGAGAATTGTGGTACTGCTGAAATGGGGAATGGTTTTTCCTGTTCTTCTGGGTGGTTATGATGAGGCAGGTGTACAGCTCATGACTATGGTTCCAGACTACAGACACCTCCAAAGGAGCAGCTCCAAAGGCCTTCTGTTAAGACAGAAAATTTTGACCTATTAATGTTTGTGTTCCTTCAATATTAGCTCTGCATCCTGAAAATGTCCCTTGCTGTGGGTTCAGTGTGTCCCTTCCTTTTGCAGGCAGTGTCTTGTGTGAGCCCCTTGACGTGCCAGCATATAGCTTTCGCCCACTATTAGTTTTTTCCCAGTTGTAGTAATTTCACAATCCCATTTCCACTTCATATTATAAAAAACTTCCTTGATTAAATGTTGAGCTATTTGTAAATATATTGAAATTGGTCAGTGACGGAATTGGTACTTTTCTTTAATATTCTGCAGTACATATTCATTATCTTCCTCCTTTTCCTGTCAAAATGGAAGTAAAATCTTCTATTCTATTACACAGACTTGAAATACTAAAAAACCTCTGATGTGAACAATTTAAACATAATACAGTAAAATATGGAATAATTATATATTACAAATCAAATCTTAACATTTCTATTGTGTTCAGTCTGTCTTGTGTTCTGCTGGACTATTCAGACTGGCATCAGCAAGTCTTCCACTGAAGGGTATTATGACTTGAAGATTGTGTTGCTATGAATAGTCAATTCTGTCTTTATTTTGTTTGCTTCAAACTTTAATTTATTCTACATATGCATTACGGATTTCACTTTCAGTGATTATGAAGATAATGCAGCCACTTGCAGTGAAGTTGAATGAAAAGCTAATGTTAAATTCACTGCCTTTTTTTCTCTTCTTTTTTCCTATTTTGTACTTTTTGAACTTCGTGCTTATGAAATACATCACCAAAAAGTGCTAGGACAGGTATATGTAACCATAGGCTGCTCCTTCTGTGGGCAAGATAGTTAACTGAAAACCATTCCATGTGAATATTTAAAAATATAAGTAAGATTGTTTAGACTTCAGACTTTGCTTCTAATTTTGGAATTTATGTCTTTTCGTGGACCAACTTTGTGGTGCTCCTGCCTTGGGAAGGAAGAGCTGGACCTGTGCCCATGGAAGCTTACCACAGTCTTCTTGTTCTCATTTTGAGTTATTGATGCCCTTGTGCCCCTGCATCCTCCTCTGGTGACTGGCATCACATTGTTTTTACTGAATGAACCAAGAGAACTTTCCTCAACTATGTGGTTAATGGAGGAGGAGAATTTGCAGGAATAATACCCAGATTCCAATTAAAAATTGTTTAAACGTCCATTATAAAAATGTTAGTGCAGGCTACATGTGTTAATGATCAAGAAATCAGCCTGTTTGGAGACAGCTAAAGACTAACCAGTGTTTCAGTTCTGTCCAAAACTTAAGTTGATGTTCGTAAGTTGGCTTGTACTTGCATTTCAGAGGGTTGGTTTCAGCTTCCTCCCATAGAGCCACTGGACAAAAGGAGACGTTAGAGAAGAGAACAAGATCTTTAGGAGTAAAGGGACAGAAATAAGCATACTCAGAAAAAATTACTGAAGAGATTTCCAAAAATGTAAAGCAGGTGTGTTTTCTCCATGAGGGGAGGAGAAATCCACAGAACAGCCCCTTCAAAAGAAGTGAGATAGACAATTTTTCTTTACCTTTTCCTATGTGGGTTGTGCACTTATAAGTTACACAATTCTGTGATTCTTGAAATACTGTTCTCTTAAAAATCTCATTACTGAAAATGTCTGGCTTTCTTATAAAAAGGCTACCCAGACTGACCAAACAGGAGAAAGTTAACCAGATCAGTGTGAGAAGCTTAGACAAGTAATAACGAGGAATACAGATAAAAAAGGTGTCAAGCCATAGATAGGAAAGGACTTTTTTTAAATTATGCTAAAATAAAGTAATATCTTGTGTGGTCGTGGTAATGGGTTAGAAAGAAACTCAAAAAGGGGAAAAGTACTGACCTACAACTCTTCAGCCTGGAGTGTCTCGTGAATGAGGAACTCATTTTTTCTTAACAGATTTTGACTTCAGAGTGAAGAAAGAGGTTTCTGACATACTTTAAGGTAGTCAAGGAACACCAAACAAAATGAACTGCACAGTCACATTTTCATCTTCAGAGAGGTATCCCTGCCCATGGTAGGGGGATTGGAGCTATATGATCTTCAAGGTTCCTTCCAACCCAGCGCATTCTATGATTCTATGATTACAGCATTACAAGGTTTCCAGCCCCAACCTGCCCCTCATATTTTACTTTTTCTCCTCTTAAGTCCTTTCTCTTTGTGAAACAAGTGTGAATCATAGAATCAACCGGGTTGGAAAAGACCTCTGAGATCATCAAGTCCAACCCTTGATCCAACACTGCCATGGTTACTAGACCATGGCACTAAGTGCCACATCCAGTCTCATCTTAAAATCCTCCAGAGAAGGAGGTGAAAGACACACATAAACAGCTGCATGTGCTTCAGTAGCATTTTCTGGGAGTTGGGTTATTTCACGTTGTGTAAGATTTACTTCTCTTGTTTTCCCCATTTGATTTCACTTACTGTTGAAGTAGCAGGTTCACGCTGAGTGCAGAGAAGATGGTGTGTGGTATTACTTCTTCTGGCATAGAGCACCTTAGACTCAGCATGAGGCTTCATTGAAAGAACTATTGTGCAGGGAGAAAAGGGTATTGTTTTTCATACAAATCTCTGCCAAAAAGTGCTGCTTCATTGAGGCTACTCAGAGTTTCACATCCTGATTGAACTGATTGGATAGTTTTGACCAAAAGAGGGGAAAATATGTGATGTTTTGTAATGCTTGGTTCAAATGACCCAAAATAAAACATCACAGTGCTTCAGGGTGGGTTTGTAGATAAGCGCAGGTGCTGTCTGTGCAGGGAGGATTCATTGGTGCTTTTCTTCCTTACTGTGTGATAACCCAGAAACTAGGGAATCTTCTGGCCAGTGGGGACACAGGCTTCAAACCTTCCTTGTCCTGATGCCAATGAGTCTGTAAGGCAGGCATAGTAATGCCTTGACCCTTTGCCTTGGCTGTGTAAATAGACACAGAACACTGAAATGCTTCCTATTTTAAAGTGCCAGTACAAATATACTCAGGGACTTGGTTCCTTCATGGTAAATGAAATGTGTTTTAGGGTGCCTTCGTGACCTTGCCACTGTTTTATCAGTCCAGATCTAGGCTTTTAAAGCTGGGGTTTTTCTGATGGTGTTTTGTTTTGGGTTTTTTTATGTTATGGCAGTTAAGATAGCAATATTATTACTATTTCTAGAGATACATTTGGTTTTTTTTTTTATTTGGCATCTTACCATTTAGCATAAATTTTCATGATTTTTTCCTCAATTAGGAAGATTAAAAAGTATGACTTTGTAGAAGGTTTCAATGGTAAAATTATCTTTTATATTGCAGGAAAAAAAGACAAATCTTGTAAAATCCTAACTCGTGATTTCTCTGCATGTTTGTTTCTGAGTCTGTATCAAAGGAATCAGTCTTTTCTTAATTTCTACTCAAGATAATTCCCTTGTAAGTCAAGGGTGTAGACCAGACTCTTCATTTAAGGAAAATTAAAATAAAGTCTC
This sequence comes from Corapipo altera, assembly GCF_003945725.1. Lineage (NCBI taxonomy): Eukaryota > Metazoa > Chordata > Aves > Passeriformes > Pipridae > Corapipo > Corapipo altera. The sequence continues at coordinate 24,827,665 of NW_020884872.1, forward strand.
AGTTAAGGGTCTAAACTACCCATATCAGTTCCAATAGCACCCTATGAATGTCTCTAACTTGTGGACAAGTGTCACATGTTGGAAGAGGAAAGCTGTTCCTGTGATACCTAATATTAATCATGCCACAAATGTGTGCTGTCTGTGCCACTCCTTTGTATAATCTGCAGGCTGCTGCCATCATTATTTAAAGGAGGAGGAAGAAATAATGTTGAGGAGTTGTAGATGACAAAGTGTAATTATTTTTCAGCCTATGTGAAAGTGCTCATGAGCTTGATAATACTTGTTCTAGGCATCCTCACTCCATTTATGTATACAGCAGGTGAGTGCTTTTACTCTATAAAGAAAATGTAATTTTATTGACTTTGCCAAAATTGAATTAATACCACATATAACTTGATTTCGAATTTATAGGTGCTTTCACAGATATTGAATTTTTTTTTTTTTTTTATCTCCAGAAATGTCTGTGCTGCCTGCCTAGGGAATACAGAATGAGGATGGGGTATGTGAATAAGCTGTGTGGCGAGCCATAACAAAGCTACTTTGAGTATCATGTCCTATAAGCTTGGATGGTGATTTGATGCGACTCACTCCTTTCAGCCATGGAGAAAGGATGACAGACTGATTATAACTTTATCTCACTGAAGGAAGGGTTTGAGAAAAATTACTTGTGCCCTTTCGGACAGGCCTGAGCTGCTTAAGCAGCTGCATCCTGCCCTGACTGTGCAGTTCAGCTGTAATTAAGACGTCTAAATGTGGGCACCTTTTGTGTGCTAGGTGTTCAAGCTCTCCTGGTAGTCTGTGGAGCCTAGAAAACCATTCAGCCATTTGATGTTTGCTTTAGGAGGTGAGATGAACCTTGCTCTGGGATCCCATTACTTTGTTGATTAGTGGAACTTGATCCAGTTACCTAAATATAAGCATGCCTTGCCAAGTCTGGTGCCCTAGGGTAGTAAGACATCTGTGAGCCTCATACAGATGTCATTAGGACCTATGGGAAATCTCTGCCTCGAGGGGGCCAGTCAGAAAACCCAGCTCATCTCATATTATACCAGGTATCCACATTTAAGCAACTGAACCCAGCTCTATCTCCCTGTTGGCCATACTGGGAGGCTGGGCACCCAGCTCATGTCAGCACCCAGATTCAGGTGATTGAATCTCAAACTGAATCTCCTCTAGACTTGTCTTTCTTAGTGCCTACCTCTTGCTCCCTGGCAATGTAGTGACACTGTGGCTTGCCTTGCTGCTGTTTGGGCAGTTTATTATAGACTGAACTTGTTCATGTTTAAATAAGAGATGAGTTAGATTTCAAAGTTATATAGGACAAAAGCAGTCCAGTACATCCTTACAGGACCACAGGTGGGCACAGTGATACCAGCCCTCAATGCCAGACTTGTGTGGTAAAAGATCTATCTCCTGCCCTGCCATTTCCTCTCATGAGGATGTGGAGACAATTTCTCTGTCTAGCTTTGGTCTTTACTCACAGCTGGTGGAGGGTTGGGTTCAAATAGTCTTCAGCCTGTGTTCTTGCCTGAAGACAGCCATCCTGGCCCACTTTGGTCTCCTTATATACAAAAGTATTAAAAGCCAAGGTTAGTGAGGAGGTTCTTACTCCTCTAACAGTGCTGCCTTTTTTTCAAGAAGGCCAAAAGATGATGTGGGAAGAACAAAAAAGTATGTAATGAATTCCACTGATGACTAAATCCTGCTTCTCCATATAGCACAAATTCATCAGAATTTTGAACCTTCTTACTGCCATCTGCATAGCTCCTAAAATATTCCTAACACCAATAAAACGCTCTAAAAAGATTCTGGTTTTCCTTATTCATTCATAAAAGACATTTGCCTATAAAGTACTGGTTACCACTTCAAAGTGATCCTATTTCTTTAAGTTCTCTGGGATTCGTGAGGGAGTTGTTTTAGTGATTTTGGTCCTGAGGTAAGACATAACTCTGTATGGACCTTCAGTACTCATAAACGGAGAGAATTTTTTTTATTATTATTTATGAAAATATGGAGTGAAATGGATATTTGTTTCAGCAAAGATCTTGGAGAATTCCTAAATGGGGAAAGAAGTTGTGAACTTGGTTATAATCTGTTGGTGTTAGAAATACTTGGGGTTCTGAGCTGTGGGGCTGTGGAAAGGGTTGGTATTCTCGTGTTTGCTTGTGACTCAACAGTGGTTGAAGTTATTCTTTCTGTTACACAACTTAAACTTAAGACAACAATATGGGGCTTCTCCACACTGTAATTTTCGCTGCTCTGCACTCTCTGCCTTCCAAAGGCAATATTCACCTCTTTTTTCCCCCCCTTTGTGTTAGACTTCCACTCATTACTAACAGCCTCCCTCTGCCTCATGGGTCCTAACTAATTACTAATACTTTTACAATGACTGGAAGAATTGAGGGCCACTACAGGATGGGTACAAGATAAGATGTTGTAAATGTTGTAAATTCAGACATTTTTAGAAAGGATTATTTGGCCTGCCAGTAGGAGTTTAAAGAAGTTATTTTACTTGGATTGATTGAGTTCCACTTTGTGCTTCCTGACAGAAATTTTTGTTTTTAAAGTAATTTTCCTTTCAGTTGCTGCCCAAAGATGCCTATAAAGTGTTGCTTGCGATGTTTATGTGTGAAGAGCTCCCATGGAAAATGAAAAGTGTGGCATTTTCATTAAAAACTTTCTCCACAAATTAAAAAAAAAAATTACTGGGATTTTTTTTGTGACTCATCATAAATCCATAATCAATATTCATTTAATAGAGGCAGACTTTAGCAATCATTCCAATGACACACTTTCACCAAACGTATTTTGACACTGAACTAATCACGTTATCCAGACAAACTTAGAACAGTATCAGATAGAAGTCAAACTAATATGGGACCACTGGCAAACACTCTCATTAGAAACTGGTCATTCATCATCATCATCATCATGGCTGGGCTTCGCAAACGAAGATTTGGGAATAGCTCTACCCACATTTGCTACAAGCACGCTGCTGGCTAAAGAGGCCAATGCGAGATAGACAAGTCCGGTTGCAAAAGGCACAGCAGAAAGACTCCTTGGATGGTTATCAGCAGGATACAACTATTTCTGCATTGCCTTTTCGATGGTGATCCTGCATGCATTCTCAAAGGAAGCAGCAGCGTTATGGATTGTGTGTCTCCAGACCTCCCAGTTGGAGGCCAGAGTAGACCAGCGATGGAGATCAATGTGGCCAAAGCTGAGATGTTGCTTCAAGGAGTCCTTGTATCTCCTTTTCGGGGCTCCTCTCTTGCAGCAGAAACTGGTCATTAATTCCTGGCAAAATGATGTAAAGAGACTTGGAACATTTATCCAAATAAATTGTTGTTTTTCAAGTCACTTAAATGATATACAGAAAAGAAAACAATGTGATTGCAGTTAAAACACTGACTTGTATTCATGAGATAATGGCCACGTTATTCACACTGCTTGCTTGCCTGTTGAGTTTCAGGGTTTCCTTCTTTTATTTATCTAGAAAACTCATGTGCCTTAAAGAGCTGATGATATATCAACATAGGAACTATTGTCAAATTTGTGTCCTAAGTCACAAATATTTATTATCACTAGAAATCAGAAAGGGTTTTCTATTTCTTATGTTTCTAAACTAGATATTGCCCAGTATTTGCACAGAATGATTATTTGTAGAATCACATCACACCTGGATGAAGTAATTTGTTATCTAGATGAATAAGCCTAAGCCAATCACTTCAAGATTGTAAGAGAGGAATCAGCAGTAGTATGGAAAGAAAGAGCATATATTTATTTCCCCTTAAATACAGAAACTCCAGAAGTGGAGGGGCTTTTCTAGTAAGAGATTTGGAAGAAAGATTAGGAGTTACAGCAGGAACCAGCTCAGATCTAGCCATTTTTGAATCTCCGAGTTCTGCAACAGGTACCTACAACAGAGATTTGGCTTTTATGACAATGGGACCTATATGAGAATCAAGAACTTTTATGAAGAGGGATGATTCACCTGACCACAGAGGGAAAAAGCTTCATAGCCAACAAGTTGGCTAACCTGGTATGAAGATCTTCAAATGAGGAACAACAGCAAGGGGAGGTGATGAGTACATTCAAGTGAGGAAGTGCTGGACTGGGTGGTAAGCAAAGGGTGCAGGGTGGTATTGTCAAGACAGACCTTGTAAAGAGCAAGACAGGACTGAAAGGACCTCATCCAAAGTGGATAACATAAATAAGGAAATGACTACAGGACAGCATGGTGGGCAAAGCTCTTACTTTTTATGAGCTATCAGTGAACTTGGGTGCCTCCCTGAGGTGCCTGTGCACTTGTGCATGTGGCATGGGAACAGATGAAAGGTTTAGAGGTCTGTGTACACTTGCAGGGCTATGATCATGGGATTACAGAGACATGGTGGGACAGCTCATGTGCCTGGAGTGCTGCAATGGATGGATAGGGACATAGGTTGGACTCAATGATCTCAGAGGTCTTTTCCAACCTAGTTGATTATGTGATTCTGTGATATGGGCTCTTTAGAGGGACATGCTAGGAAGACAAGGAGAAGGACCTACTAGTTGTGAGGGAGAACAGTGCGACTGCATGGAGCTCTGCCTAGGAAAGGATGATGAGCCAGCTTAGCCAGGTTAGTGGGTGGACCAGCAGGGGTGGTGTTGCACTGGAGGTTCTATATGCTGTCTGATCAGGATCAAGTAGAAGAAGCAGCTTTTTCAGAAAACTACAAGAAGTAGACTTCAGGGTCCTTAAAAGAGGGAGCAAGTCAAAAAGTTGGACAATAAACACAAACTTCAGGAGAGCAGAATTTGGTATCTTAGGAGATTTGCTTAGAATAATCCCATGGGAGGTGGCCCTGCAGATAAAAGGGGTTCAAGAGAGTTGGTTGATATTGGAGAAATGCCTCCTTCTAGCTAAAGAATGGTCTATCCCACTGGTACCGAATGCATACTTTTGGTAGAAAAATACTTACCTTTGGTAGAAAAAGATCAGGTTAGAGAATACTTAACCAACCAGACTTACATAAATCTATGGGACCTGATAGGATGCATCCATGAGTGCTGAGGAAGCTGGCAGATGTCATTGTGAGGCCACTCCTGATTATCTTTGAATGATAACAGTGACTGGGAGAGGTCCCTGAGGACTGGAGGAAAGCAAGTGTCACTCCTGTCTTCAAGGAAGGCAAGAAGTAGGACCCAGGGAACTACAGACTGGTCAGCCTCACCTTGATCTCTGTGAAGAGGATGAAAGGATCCTGGAAACCATTTCCAGGTGCATGTAGGACAAGAAAGTGATTTGGTGTAGTTAGCATGGGTTCACCAACCCAATAAATGATGAAGTGACTGGTTTGGTAACTGAGTGGAAAGCAGCAAATATTGTCTCCCTAGACTTCAGCAAGGCTTTTGAATAGCCTAACATCTGTCCATGAAAGTGAGCTGATATACTGTGTTTATTATTCTGTGCTGTGTTATTAACTATTAGAAGATTTCTGCTTTTACAATTTCATTAAAAATGTCTTAAAACAAAGCAAAAAGTCACTTGATATTTGGCACTACTGCACTAACATTTGTTAGACATGTCTCAAGCCTTTAATGTTATAAAGGGAGGGATGGTTCTGGGCATTACATGATTTCAGGCTGCAGTATCTTGCCATTGATCTTCTCTGAGTAAGGGCAAGCTTGTCACATTAGACTTCCAGGGAACTTTAGTATGGAAAGCGACATGTTCATGGTCTTTGCCCAGACTCAAGCAGCAGTGAAAAGAATTAGGAAGGTAGTTGAAGTTTTAAAATTCTTATTTTAAAATTCTTATTATTCTTGACTAAATGTCAAGTTATATGTTCTTTAATGGGTGATTTGAAGTTCCTGTCCTTAAATACATCAATCTTACCCAGACAGGTAGGCTACAAATGTTGGTGTTGTTAGTTTGTAAGTCTAGTTGCAGAAATGTTTAAAACTGTAGCACTTCTTTTAACTGCTTATTTTCCAGGCATGCTCTGGGAATGGCAAGAGACAGTGAGTGAAGGACGCAGAGGTCCCTGTTTGCAATTCCCAGGTGCTTGCTGAGCTCTTTTTTCTGAATGACTCAGTATAGTACAGATGATGAAGTAGTTTCTAAGAAAAAAAATTGATCTATTGTATACTAATGTAGTTTTCGAGGAAAATCCCTTCTGAATCATCACAAATGTTCTGCAATGGTTACTAGAGGACCTATTTTGCACCTATAAATAGTTTATTTTATACTTAAATTCAAAGGCAAGTGTCTTTCCAGCTTGGAATTAAACTCAATGTGTTGCTTTGTCAGATCATTTGTTGTTGCAGTAGCTGGTTGATTACAGATGTACATCTTTTTTTTTTTTTTCTGGTCTTTTTAGAGGGCTGATCACTATGGTAACCACATTACAGAAAATTGCTTGTTCTCCTTTAAATACCCTTCAGAAAAAGGTCATTTGTTATTAACATTTTCTGACTAAATTCAAAATGTTAACATCAAGAATATTGTCACTGTTTCTATACTTACACGGTTGTTTTTTTTTTATCATGCACCTTTCAGTTAACTATCAAAACAGTACAAAATATTGAGACTCCAAAACAATTGTAAAGCTACAGACTTCTGTGTATGTTTTGAAATATCTAGATTCACTCACTTTGCTGTGTTTTGGCTGCTGGCGTGCATGGCTTTATTCAATTGTTTTCAGTTTTCTGATTCTGAGAAAAATCCAGGCTGAAGTTACTATTTCAACCTCTGCATTCTAGGATTGAAAGGAAGGGGCAGGCGTATGACTATTATGGGCAGCCATCTGTTGTTGAATTATGAAATAGCTGTTCTGGATAGTCATTTAAAAGCCTGGAAATGGCTGGTTAAAGGTTTCTACTCTCAGGGTGAAATGCATCCAAGGAGTGTTAGATGGGAAAAATCAGGCCTGATTGTAATAATAGGGTCCTAGTCTGTGAAGTGAGAACACACAAAGTTGTTCTCTTACTGGTGTATGTCACTTGTGTTCTGCTTGATTGGACATGTTGTTTCTTTGCCATTTTACATTATCTACATTGCCGGCAAAGGGTCCTCACATTTGTATAGTTTTCTTGGTTTGCAGATAGCTATTTGTAGCTTTTATGCAAGCTCAGTAAACAACTAAAAAAAAAATCCCTTTTCTTGGAGTTCCATCATTTTGGAATTGACAAACAAGTTAAAAAGGCTGCCAAAAGGAAGCAGGAGTTGGAGGAAGTTAATTCTCATTGATGTGTGCATGCCACTGATAGCAAGTTATGCCTATGACATTCTGACATCGCCTCTCAAAAAAGAGAAAGAGTGGAGTGGAGTGAAAGACTAAGAGGATGTTCATTTAATTGGAAAGCCTACTGAGATCTGAGACAGCTGAGGCAAAGGATGCACCCTTTTTCTGCACAATGGCATTGGCTGAAGGTTGTATATAAGGTGGCCTTATTAAAGTGACAAGGCAATTTAATTCTTTTGTGCACAATGATTCTACTTCATTGATTTACAATGGGAAGGATATAATTTTGCTACTGTTGGCAAAAAGCTCAAATGTCAGGCTTTTCAAATTGCCATACTTGCCTTGTTCAGGATGAATAATGAATAAGTCACCTTTTGTCTACAGTTAAATATTCTTGAATAAATACAAAGAACATAAAAGACATAAATGATTGCCTGATTTATATTTAAAATAAAGATCAACATTGTGATAAATGGTTGAAAATGCTTAGTGTGAAGTAATATGACTATGCTGATAATTACATTATCAATTAAGGGGTAGCCCAGGTGTGGAGTGTTACAGAATGGATGCCAGAGAGAAACCTCCAGTGTGGAACATGCCAAACTTGGCTGTCTGGAAAAGGTGGATGAAGGAGTGAAAACACCCATAGCTATGCAGGGGATCACATTTTTAAAATTGGAACATTTCATGTATTGAAGCATCCATTCTCTCAAGAACCTGTAGCTGTTGCTTCTTGCTTTGTCATTAGCAGGATGCATTGATCTCACATATGTAAGCAGATATTCCTCCATTTATTCCTTATGGTTTGGATGTGCAGAGAAAGTTGTTCTTAATTCCTCAGTATCTGTCTTTATTTAGAGTGGGACACATCTTAAAAATCAGCTAAACCCAGTGTTCATAACTGGGTTCATAACTTCAAGCGAAGTTGTCAATACCTCAGTAAAAGAGCTGGAAGAACTTTGAAGAAAACAAGACGCAAAAATATGCTGAATACTCTTCAATATCTGATTCCTAGACCACGAGCAACAAGGCTTACTTCCCTATGCACACACATACAGATCCCAGTTTGCCTGAAATAATTGTGTTAAAACTGTGCTTAGTCCTGATCTCTTTTTCTTTCTCTTTTAAAAAGCTTTCTTTGTCTTTATTTAATTTCTCAATGTCTTAAACAAGATGATCAGAAAGATGGTGGGTAAGCCTCTTTGACACTTATGTGAGATGAAATGTATGGTTTTGAACTTGCAGTGGGGCAGCAGGCAGTCTCAGAAGCAGCTGGTTAGCTTGAGAGTGGGATATGGTGAAGATCTCAAGATGCTGTACATGGAAATGAAAGATGGACAAGGGATCAGACCCAGCCAGCATGGGTTTAGGAAGGGCAGGTCCTGTCTGACCAACCTGATCTCCTTTTATGATCAGGTGACCGGCCTGGTGGATGAGGGGAAGGCTGTGGATATGGTCTACCTGGACTTCAGCAAAGCCTTTGACACCGTCTCCCATAGCATACTCCTGAAAAAGCTGGCAGCCCATGGCTTGGACAGGGGCACTCTGTGCTGGGTTAGGAACTGGCTGGAGGGCCGGGCCCAGAGAGTGGTGGTGAACGGGGCTGCATCCAATTGGCAAACGGTCACTAGTGGTGTCCCCCAGGGATCAGTGTTGGGCCCAGTTCTGTTTAATATCTTTATTGATGATTTAGATGAGGGAATTGAGTCCATCATCAGCAAATTTGCAGATGACACTAAGCTGGGGGGGGAGTGTCAATCAGCTGGAAGGCAGGAGGGCTCCACAGAGGGACCTGGATAGGCTGGAGAGTTGGGCTGATTCCAACGGGATGAGGTTCAACAAGGCCAAGTGCCGGGTCCTGCACTTTGGCCACAACAACCCCACGCAGCACTACAGGCTGGGAGCAGAGTGGCTGGAGAGCAGCCAGACAGAGAGGGACCTGGGAGTTTGGATTGATAGGAAGCTGAACATGAGACAGCAGAGTGCCCAGGTGGCCAAGAAGGCCAATGGCATCCTGGCCTGGATCACGAACAGCGTGGCCAGCAGGTCCAAGGAAGTGATTCTTCCCCTGTACTCAGTGCTGGTGAGGCCACACCTGGAGTGCTGTGTCCAGTTCTGGGCCCCTCAGTTCAGGAAGGATATTGAGGTGCTGGAGCAGGTCCAGAGGAGGGCAACTAGGCTGGTGAAGGGACTGGAGCACAGGTCCTATGAGGAGAGGCTGAGGGAGCTGGGGCTGTTCAGCCTGGAGAAGAGGAAGCTCAGGGGAGACCTCATCACTCTCTACAGCTACCTGAAAGGAGGGTGTAGCCAGGTGGGGGTTGGTCTCTTCTCCCAGGCAACTATCAGCAAGACAAGAGGGCATAGTCTCAAGTTGTGCCAGGGGAGGTTTAGGTTAGATATTAGAAAGAATTTTTTTACAGAGGGGGTGATCAGACGTTGGAATGGGCTGCCCAGGGAAGTAGTGGATTCTCCGTCTCTGGAGATTTTAATAAAGAGACTGGATGTGGCACTTAGTGCCATGGCCTAGTAACTGCAGTGGTAGTGGATCAAGGGTTGGACTTGATGATCTCAGAGGTCCCTTCCCACCCAGCTGATTCTATGATTCTATGGAGTATAATGGAATAGGTACAACATGTGCCTGGGTCCTATCTTAGATTGTGATGATAGAAGGTAGGATCACAGTGCTTACATGCAAGGAAGCCTTACAAAGGTGCTGCAGGCAACTTCAACTTCCTTGTAGTATAATGTATGCAACCTTACAGCTAAGCACACGCTTTAATTCTATATATGTATGTGCGATAGAGTGAGACACTCAGCAGGAAAAACAGATCTGCCATCCAAAATTATTATACAATTGTAGCAGACTGCAGCTCTCTAGATGAACCAGGTTAGGGTGTGGGGATTGCAGGAGGGTTTTACGTGCATTGTATGATAAGGTTCCTCAGCTTTGTGCAGGGATAGCATGTGCCATTCTGTTACTCTCTTCTGGGACAGCTTTGATCTTTTCTTGTTCTAGTCTTTTCTTCATCCCACCACAGGCTCTCCTGTTCTAATCTTCTTATTCTCCCGCACTTTTCCTTGTTCAGTGGGTCCAAATATTCTCCTTTTTATCCCTTGTCCCAGATTCATAATCTCCAGGACTATCCTTGCTTTCCATGTGTGTGTGCTCCCATTTCTTTTTTCTTATCTCATTTCTCACTTTCACGGGATGTGTTGCAACGCAAACTGAGAAGAAGCTATTTCACCGTCTTTCCTCCCCATTTGTTCTATAAGCCCAGCAAAGAACAGTAGCTCAAAGACAAGTGCTCCTGCCTTACTTGCTAGCAATGTGATGCTTGTTTATCTCCACACAAGGTGATGGCAACGGCCAGTAATGCTTCTGCCCAGGAGCGGAAACCAGTTTCTTCCACTCTGTCCTGTAGTATTAGGCCAGATGTTGAGAGGGACTTGTTTTTCCCTTGCTGCTAAGAGTTCTTGTGGGTGTCCTTCAGCCTCTCTTTTGCAGGTTTGTCCCTATTCAACTGTTTCCTGAACGAGTTTGTGCTGGCAGCTGGCTTGTGAAAGCTTCGGGTGTTCCCTATTATTCTAGTGTTTCCTGCTTTTTCTAAAATATTATTGGCTGATGATTCCTGTAGTACCTGTTTCTGATGTGGCTTTTAATTCACAGGGCTGAGTAGATTTAAAGTTATGTGAAATGACTCTTTTGCAGTTGGTTACTGTTAGAAAGGAAAATCCAATTTCTTATGATATAATCTGAAAATCTATCTATCTATCTATCTATCTAGATAGGAATTTATCGTTCTGAAGCTGCCAGGTGTGTTCCTTTGGTTTTACTCACCTACCATTGAATAGGATGAAGTCATGTTATAAAGAAAGAAGCACATGAGAAGAACATGAACATTGCATGCTATTATTAGAGATTCTGAATAATTTTAAGCTACACGTGGCTTAAAAACTTCTATTTGGCAAAAATGCATCCAGTGTGTGCTTCCATTTACATGTTTTATAGAATATCATAGCCTTGACTGTGCCTTTTTGTTTTAACTTTACTGCTACAGATCTAAATGACTGAGAAGCTGCTGTACTTCCGGGTGAAAACAAACTACTTGTGATTTCTTTACATCTTATGATAATAGTACAGCTACTGGAGCTTTACTTGCAAAAGGAATCTGTTGTATGAGTCAGTGTGGTGAGCTACAAGGGGCAATGAAGGTAGATTGAAAGAAGGAAAATACCGTATGCAATAACATTCCTTTTGGACTCTGTGCAGAGTCAGTCAGTGCTTTATCTACATCATTTGCTACATCATTCTCCCAGTGAGGCTGCATGGGCCAGCTTCTGCTCAAACCTTGTTTTCTCTGGTTGTGTTTCAGGTCCATCCAAGATCTTATGTTCTTCCTGAATGAAGAGCGAATCTTTTCCACTGATATTTCTGGGGTACTCCAGCTTCACAGTATGACCATAAGATAGAAAGATGAAGTGTGTTATCTGTATAATAAAAGCATCAGACTCTTAATAGAAAACTTGCAAGAGGCTGAAGTAGTTTGTCCTTGTTCACATACCCTTTAGTTATGGTTAATAAGAACCCCCATGGAATTGGATCTTCATTTTTTTTCTGGTTTTTGTTTTTTGGGGATGAGGGGGTACTTGTTATCAGGAAAAGCAAATGTGAAATATTATTATGGACCTTAATGATAGTGTAGTTAGAAGAATACACCTAGTCTGAACATTACCCCTCTGCAGTGGGAGAATGGATAGATGAGACTGCTATTCCAGTGAGGACCAAACAGGCACCACATATTTGTTTTCACCCAAAAGGGTACTTATAAAGGGTAATGATATCCAAATCAGCGTCCATTAAGCAGAAGAAATCAGTATACAATGACCATTTCATAGAATCATAGAATAGCCCAGTTTGGAAGGGACCTCGGAAGATCACCTGGTCCAACCTTTTGTTCTACTGCAAAGGCTGATAGGAAAAAAACTGTAACTAACATACTTTGTTAACTCCAAATACTTGTCCTATATCCAGAAAGTGTTGAAAGACTGAACTATTTCAAAGATTCACATACCTGGCAATGCATTTCAGGACTTCTTTGCTTGGTTTGTTTTTTATAAGAATATGCACAAAAAACCCTCTTTTAGTACTGGGTACTGTTAGTGCTTAGATCCCAAACCTGAGCAATGGAGTTTGCGAATTGTATCAGTTTTTGCCATCCTCACATCTGTCAGCTCCATTCATTCACCATGAGAAATGTCCCGTAAGGCGTTTTTATTTAAAAAAAAAAAAATCCAAACATTTGATAAGGTGGTTTACATTTCAAAACGAAAGACTGAAGAAACTGGAAATATAAAGATGAATACTGCTTTTTGCTCACCTAACTCATGTAATTCTAGCATATCTTTTTGTTTTGACATTAAAACAAGTCTCCTGAGTAGAAACTGAATGTTATACTTGCAAGATACCATTTTTAGGAAGGATTTATAAAGCGTTGTTCAGGTAACTGGCTCTCAAAAACCACCTTTGTGTGAGCATCATGTGAGAAAGTATTGGAGTAACAAGCAGAAAGTAGATTAAATCTTCCCTATCTTTCTTCAAGAAAAATTCTGAGAACTGTGCAAACTCCCAGACTTATGTGAACTGCATTTGGTAGGTTATTCAATTACTCTGACCTGTCAGCATGGTTTAGGTATAATTTTCGGTCAGGGAAGAGAACAGTGGTTGCTGTTCAGAAACTGTCTTGATGTATAAGAGGATTTCTTGATATCTGGAAACCACAGGTTAAAATTAAAAATTAATTCAGTTCAAAATAAGAATTCAATATATTTTTTTTTCTAGATGGAGTTAATTTTTTCTTTGTGCTTGAAGTGTAGGCTGAACAAAAGCAGAGATGTTTCTCAGCAGTTGAGCTAGGTCTCCTCCTTTCCTCCTTGGTGTGTAATGGAACACCACATATTTGTGGCCCAAATCTTTTATTTCCTCATCCTCAACTTTTACTAGCATGTATTTTAAAGTCAATAAGATGTTTTGTCTCTTTGATCTATCCCTGTGACTGACTTGTGATAAATATTTTCAATTTTTTTGGTTGTTTTGTTTGTTTGTTTTTTAGAGCAGCAGAGATCTAAAATGTGCATATATGTCAGGATAACAGGCCCTCAGAAAGCAGTCCCTGTGACGCTGTTGCAGAATGCAGTTTTGGCTGGTGTGAAACAGTACTTTTGGGAGATAGCACAGAGTGGCTTGGGGGGGGGAGTTATTTGTTGGTCTTATTCCCTCATTGTCTTGTGTGCTTTAGTTCTGGGCCTCACGGGGGCATGGGCAGGAGTTCATGTAGAAGCTACAGAGGGGTAATGGGTCTTTGCAGGGACTTGCATTTCAGCACTGGGATTGCTGCTGAGCTCGTGGGAAAGAAGGGGTTGATGGGAAAGGGCTTCAATTTATTTTCGGTGAGAAAGAAGATGTCTGTGACTGTCAGCTCCTTCTTGTGTGAATGCCAGGTGACATGAAGGTGTAGTCTGGGTAAAAGACTTAGCTTATCTCCCTGCAGACTTTGTGTATCATCAGGACCAGCAATGAGCAATTGTATTCTGAGACCCCTGGAGGAACACACCTTAAGTTCTGTATTCACCTGTTAAGTGAGACAGAGATGAAGAAAAGTAATTTTAGGAGTCTGTTTGAAGGTTACCTTTGGCTAACATGATACAAGATGCTAACGTACATGTCAGCGCCCCAACATATAAGACAAATTTTATTTGCTCTTAGGAAGCCCGTGCAAGATTTAATCAATGAAGACCTATCTTGCTGGTAAGTAAAGACCAATGGGAGCAGATATGCAACAGGAAGAGAGAAAAAGAATGAGCAGTTCCTCCTTCTTTGCCCAAGAGTCATCTGTAAATTTTGTCTCAGGTGCAGTTTTCCATGTTTTCTGAGTCTGGTTGCTAGAGTAGACTGTCAACAGGCTAGCCTAAAAGACGATCACTTAGCAGTGAATTCTCTTCCCTCCTGATCAGTACTTTTCTCGTCTTCTGCCTTTTTTTTGGATTTAAATGTTTGTGATTTTCACCTCTTTATCCATTATAGCACACCATTGACTGAATAATACACATTTATTAAGCTGCCCTCTTTCTGTGAAATAAATGCCAGTAATAATCAGTCAATCATTCAATTCATATGAATGTGGAATTTAGATGTGAATGTTTGAATTGGGTTTATAATATACCATTTCTTGGTACAGCATGTTCTTTGATAGTGTTCTTTTAAATGACTGTTTCCAACTGCACTGGAAAGCACCTATGAAAGAAATTGTTTGCGATGTTCAGTTTAAATCTCCTCTTTTCTTCAGCATTTTTGTCTGTATTTCATTTCTATGCAAATTACATCTTTGTGAGTTAGTAAAATTTTACAAACCAGTTGAAATACAGTCATGGAATGAATTATCAGAGAAAATTTGGAAAATATGTTCATGAAAGGAAAATTGAGGAAAACATTTAAATCTAATTGTGTATTATTCAAAGAGAATTTCAGAGCAACTCTTTGGCAAATATTACATTAATGTATGCCTACATTAAATGATTAATTTACCACAGGTAATGTACTTGAAGGCTCAGAGACTATTTTCCCATTAGCCTGTGCATGAAGCACCCCTCAGCAGAAATACAGCCTAGGTACACAACGCACTTAACTTGCACATGGGGGATTGCAGAGAAGGAATTGTGAATGTAATGCTTGTTAACAGCTAAAGAGCAATGGCAGTCGGTGCCAAGTGATCCAGTGCTTTTTCTCCATTTGCGTGACAGTGATGGAGTTTAACCTTGAATGGAGTCAATCCTTGATGACCAAGAATCATTTCATCTCTTCCCAAGTATAAAGTATCGAGGCCCCCTAAATTCCTTAACAACAGCTGGCAGATCCACTGTGAATACTCCGAATAACTGCCAGATTCTCAGCAACTGATTTCCAAAATGGAAGACTTGATGTCTGCATATTTGTCAGCCAAGAATAATTTCCATGATTTGTGCCTCCACGACATATATGCTTCCTCTCTTGAGACAGACTGGCTTTGTGAATAGTTTCAACATTTACCTAGGAAGAACGTGGGCTGAAGTGCAGAGGCAAAGGGACTAAAGGGCCTTCAGTACTTTCGGAGCTACTGTGGGAGAGAGCAACTGAAATCTAATCCAAAGGTTGTGGTGGTGTCTCCAGAATCCAGAAGATTCTGTAGCAAAGCTAAACATGAGCCTTTTTTTTAGTTTATATTTTTAAAATAGCCAGTTCCACTCATGCCTCCTTATTTGCAAGTCCTGATCTGCATGTAACTGGCAGAGGATGAAGGGTGCCAGTTATTTTCCACTTCCTGGATTTCCTGAGTTCTTCAGCACATGGTCAACAAGTTGAGATCACTAAGATGTACCTTTTAGGAACCGACAATGACTGTGGTCTTTTGAGACACCCTGACCCACTTGTGTAAGTAATTAATATTTGTTCCCTTTTAGTTCCTTATCTTTGTGTCTTAACACTCCAGTCCTCTCCGTTATCTTTCTGGCATCTCCTCTTAATGCAGACTGTCTTCTGTTTAAGTCTAGGTGCTTTCTCTGCTCAGATGTTCCAGGAAGATGTGTGTCTGGGTGCTGGGAACACCTGCCACTCTTACAGCCCTATTTCTGGCATTCCTTTCTTTTTTTTCCACACCCAGACATGCTCATTCACTTTCCATTCCTACCAGTCTTAATACTTTTATTAGAAATCTCTGTTTTCACACATGGGTTTAATCAGTTCAGCTTTCTGCACCCAGTAGAATGTCTCATCACTCCTTATAGATTGTCAATGATGGTCTATTTCTTCTTACATCACAAGCTAACAATGAAGTTTCAATGTACATGAGTATCTGAAAAGAGGGTGTCGAGAGTGGAGCCAGGCTCTTCTTGGTGGTGCCAAGCAGTAAGACAAGAGGTAACGGGTAGAAGCTGATGCACAGGAAGTTCCACGTGAACATGAGGAAGAACTTTAATGTGTGAGTGACTGAGCACTGGAACAGATTGCTCAGAGAGGTTGTGGAGTCTCCCTCACTGGAGATGTTCAAGAACCTTCTGGACACAGTCTTGTGCCATGTACTCTGGGATGGCCCTGCCTGAGCAGGGAGGTTCGATCAGATGACCCACAGTGGTCCCTTGCACAGAATCCATTCTGTGTTTCTGTAATGAAGAATAGACGGGTGTGTGTTTGGGTTTTTTCTACAGTATTTTCTGCTATTATGAGTATGAACAAATGATGATGTTTCTAAAATAGCTCATATTTCTGTACTGAATACATAAGTCTGTACATACACTGTATGAGTTACGTGGTAAATACGATGCATAGTAGCTTGTAGGTATCAAACCTTATATTAATTTGCAGTGCTCTCAAAAAACCAATGGAATCCATTGACTTGATGAAATTAAAAAAAATCACAAAAATTATCAAAGTATTCAAATAGTAGCCAAATTAAGGCAATATTTTTCAGGACAGTAAAAGATAGGATTCCTCCTCTTTGATTTCAGTAAGCTTAAACTAAGTCTAACTAGTCTTCTAGGTTTCATGCATGAAGTGTTTAGGGATAGGCATCTGCAACTGAATTGGAATGGAAGACTATAAATTTACAGATGGTCCAGAAAGATGATAAGGTAATTATTATTCATTATTTTTCACAAAAGAAGGGCTGTGGAAAACATAGCTAAACCAACATCCTCTCTTTAAAACCAACACGGTGTGTAAATTAAATCATTCTACACATTGTCATAGGATGCAATTAAATAAAAAAAAAAATTAGGAAATTGTAGAACAGTTCAAGGATAGGTCTGTTGCTGGGTTATTGAATTTACTAATTTTACTTTGACATTTGCCTTGGGAAATCCCTGTGCTTCTCAATGAGATGGGGAGGATATACTGGGGACAAATATTTCTAGCTACTGGCTAATATCAGAAACAGGACATTATTCTGAATGGACTTTTGCCCTGATCAGTTTTGGGGTTTTATCTTGCTTTGTCTCCTTAGGTCTAAAGAGCATCACTGAAGTCACACTGCAGTAATATTGAGTAATCTCAGCACTGTCAGGATTTTTGTAAGCATTATGTTGCAAGAACAATTGATTGGAAAAGTTTTAAAGACAGTTCTGAGTTTGTTTTTCCAATGGAGCTCCTGACAACAAGAGCAAAAGCTGACTTCTTCAATCACAATGATACTCATATTCAGAATTTTCCTGAGTTAAGTAGAAAAAAACCCAAAAATATTCTTAATTTTAAGAGACTGTACATAAAGATCTAATTCTAGTATTGGGAATGCTTCAGGTAGTGGGTTTGGGTTTATTGGTGTAATAAAAATGGCAGAAAAAGGAAAAATGCTGAGGTTTTGATTGGGGTTTCTTGAAGGAGAAGGAGTTCTTCTGACCTTTTCAATGGAAACTTCTACTGGAGTGTGCTTCCAAGGGGGCTGAACTCCTGCCAGGATGAGGAGAGCCTTTAAGCCACACCTCTCTTTTCTTGGCAAGAGCTGTAAGGATAGGGTTTCTATCCAGCACTTCTTCCTTTTGCACAGAGTTTGAGTAATTCCACTTGGAAGAACTTGGCAATTCTAAATCAGGTTGTGACTAGCTGCTTGTCTTACTCTGGTTACACACTTGTTGCCAGTGACTCTGTATTCATGTACAGCCAAGACTGAAGCATCTGTTCCTATTGTGTCTTATGCTTTCCATCCTTCATGTTCTTCCATGTTACCTTTCTGCACAGAAGCTCTTCCATTTGGTGTACATCAGCCTAGGACCTTCCAGAGTCTAGGTTGTGTGCTGCGACGCAATTTGTATTTCACTGCTCGGTCTGTTCTGTTTGAGGCTCTGGGTTCTTTGCCTGGCAACTCAACAAAGCAGAAGTACTTGTGGCTTGAGGTTCTCCTGCCAGCGGGGACAAGGCAAGGTGTGGAACTGGGCCAGAAGCTGTTTCAGCCATTGCTGTTGGTGTCAATGAATATATAGTCCAGACAGGGTCATTCTAGAGGCCTCTGTGGAACTGAAAAAGCAGCTTTGGGGGGTGTCAACCAGCATACAGAGCTCCAATATGATGCATTATGCTAGGTGTCTTGGGGGACTCTGATTTTCATATTTGGACAACAGCACTCTTTTCTGTGAGTGTATGTGATGGGTTTTGACCTTGGCTGGATGCCAGGCTCTCACGGAAGCCTCTCCATCATTCCACTCCTCAGGTGAAAAGGGTGGAGAAAATACAATGAAAGGCTCATAGGTTGAGATAAGGACAGGGAGAGATCACTCACCAGTTACTGTCATGGGCAAAACAGACTCAATTTGGGGCAAAAAATGAATTTAATTTATTACCAATCAATTCAGAGTAGGATAATAAAAAGTAAACCTAAATCTAAAAATAAAAAAAAAAAAAAAAGAAAAACAAGAAAAGAAATCTTCCTGCTAACCCTCCCTCCTTCTTGGACTTCACTTTACTTCTGATTCTCTACTTTACACTGCCTCAGCAGCACAGGTAGACAGGTGTGCTGGTTTAAAGGTAAACCGGCAGGGGAAATGAACCCAACTCGAAAGAGAGATTATAAGTCAGAATAACAATTTAATGAAATAATACAATAAGTATGATTATACAGACAAACAATTGGTTTAAATCCACAAAACCCAAATGTATAACCCAGCACCCTGGGGCATGAACAGAGTAGTATTCGTTGGGCAAGCTGAGTCCAAAGTAAAAGGAGAAGGGAAAACCTGTTGGTGAGAGTGCTGTTGCAGTCTGGTCAAGAGTGATGATTGCAGTCTGGTTGAAAAGTGGTGGTTGCAGTCCAGTCGAGAGTGGTGGTCTGCAGTCTGGTTGAGAGTTGTGGTCTGCAGTCTTCCTCTGGATCCCACGAGTGGTTAAAAAAGTGCCAAGACTCCAAGATTATATATTCTTCAGTTCAGGCAGGAATGCCCAGTACTCCCCTCAGGATGGGGAGTTCCACAAAGGGTTCGAGGATGGAAGTACCCTCCTATTTCGCAGGCCTCTTAACACCCAGTTTATAGCCTGAGGAGTCAGGCTGCTCTGGGCAGAGGGTGTAAATAGTCTGTTGATAATAGTTTCTGGGAAATGGCACGGAAGGCTATAGAATACGCAATTTTGGGTTACACCCATCCAGTGATGAACTGGTCCCAGCTGTTCTAACTAGGACAACAGGAAATGGAGGCTGTAGTCAGTTTGTTACATAGTGTCCTGCTCCACCATGGAGGACCATGGGCTGCAGGGGCACAGCTGCCTCACCATGGTCCTGCACCACAGGCTGCAGGGGAACCTCAGCTCCGGTGCCTGGAGCATCTCCATCTTAAATCTATTGTCCCCAGGGCACTACTGCCATCACTGATGGGCTCAGCCTTGGTCAGTGGCAGGTCTGCCTTGGAGCCAATTGGCACTGGCTACATTTGATATGGCGGAAGCTTCTGGCAGCTTCTCACAGAAGCCACCCCTGTAGCCCTCTATCCCAAAGCCTGCCCATGCAAATCCAATACAAGAAATATGTAATTCTACATTGGGCATCTGATTGTCACTTCAGTTTGCCTGACTGAAAGAGAGATGACAATGTTTCCACTCAGAGTTGATTTTTAAAATAAGATATGCAGGTGGATTGGGAAAAGTGTCACAGAGTTTACAAGAAGAGCTTTCAAGGTTATTTTCTGTGCACAGTTGTTGATATCTTACCTTGAAACAGGAAGTATTGAAAGGGAGCAAAGTCACCCACACATCCTGTTCTGGACATTCCAAGGTATGAACTGAAGATTTTGGTTCTTTTTCTTTCTTACTCCTAAATATTTACACATAAGTGGGTGGGATAGCAGAATAACAGGCTAAAAATCTGCAGAACTTTGGCTACTACAGTTTGAGTAGTTCTCTCTGTGATTGCCACCTTCTGATCTAACCTATTGCCAAACTTTCTCTTCTATGACATCTGACTTTGGTGTATAGGGCTACCCTGCTAGGTAATTAATATTTGAATAAGGGAAAAATGCAGAATGGTTTGATAATCTAGACTAGAATTTTAGAGGAAAATATGCCAGATCTGACAGCCCAAGAGAGGTGAGGGTGCTGTGGCTATGTGTTCCCAGGTCCACTCAGTAGCAAGGCTATAAATGTCCTTCTAGTAGGCACAGACACACGGAGCACACCCCCCCCCCCCCCCCCTTCCCCCCGCATCTATAAATACATGGCTGGCCACACAGATCACAGACAAACACACAGAGTACTCACATAAACACAGGCAGCATCAACAACCTCATCCTGCTCCTCTCCGTGGAGGGAGGTCACTAGGGAGAGTATACCTGCCTATACAAGATGGATCTCTTCTGTGGCTGGGCTCAGACACCCAGTCTGCCCAACAGCGGGCCTTTGGATCCCAGTCTCCACAGCTGTTGGCAGCTGGATGTATGAGATCCCAAGGCTGAACCCACTCTGTAGTTCCTGGCACGGACTGCATCACTCATTTCCCCCACACACACCCTGAGCTGGCTGGGACTCCTCTGAGCCCACAGCTGACTCCACCCAAGCTCTCACCCTTAGACACACACACACACACACACACACATGGCTCTCACTCCTAGAGACCCCAGACCTCACCATCTCTCTGGCAGCTGGTGGGACTCCCCTGGACCCACCAATAACCTATTCCTCCTGTGGTCTCACCTTAGAGACAGACAGACACAGACAGACACACACAGACACACACATGCCTGGCTCCCAAACCGCTTCATATACATACTCTCAGGTATCTCTTGTTGGGCTCACACACTCACCAGCACACCCACACTCACTGTCCACCATGGACATACGGCACCCTGTGACCCAAGGCCCCACTCTGGTTGCTGCACTCAGACCATAACACACATGTGCACAGAAAACAGAGAACCTGCACCCAGGAAAGAAAAAAGGAGTTTAAATAGGGAATAAACCAGACTGTATTTATCAAGCAAGGGACATGGACATACAAATGTACCAACCAGCTCCCTATTTGCATGCATCCAGCATTTTATCTGTTTACCCCTCTATTTTCCCACATTTCTTCCTTCCCCAAATCAACTGGATGCCTGCCTTCTCCCCCTTTGGTTCCTGCCCTAAACATCCCATAGTAAATCCTGAATAATCCCAAACTGCTCTTTCTCTGCGTCCCATATGTTCCACCACCAGGCACCAATTCCTTCTAGTCAGAAAGGTGATATGGAGGGCTGTTCCTGATGACTCATCGTAGTGGACTCCATGTGTGGGCACCAGAGTTGGTGGCTCTGGTGGGCCAACCTTGGGAGGGGTCCAGATAGGGTGTCCATTCCTTCTGAGTCCTTAACTCAGGATCCCTGCCTTCTATCGTATCACTGTTCTCCTTTGTGGGAATGTTTATCACTTAGCCTAACTTATAACACTTTTCTGTGCAGCAGGAAAAAATGGAGAGACTTGGTTTTTTACTTTTCTGTATCGCAGCTAGGGAAATTGCAACTCCAGTCCTATGCAGATGTCTAGCTGGTCTGTTATCCAGTCACCATATTCCAGTTTCTCCTCATGCAACCACTGCACAGACTCTAGATACTACAGATCATGATTTGTATGCATAGTGGGACAGGTCAAAGACATTTTGCTAGAAATACAATTATGAACAATGTTGATACTGGAATATATGAACATGTCAGAATGGAAATGGAAACTTTTGCTTTGTGCTCCCAACAGCATGCTATTCATCCCAACAGCTGCTCTTTTGCTCAACAATAGATATGAAGATTGATAACTTGACTTAATATTCCTAGGAAAACATTCAAACTTCATTCTTCTTATTAGCATCATGGTCAGTTTAGAGTTCCTAGAATTTGTACATATAGGATTTCTTAAATTGCTCCACAGATGAGGATTAATGGGCTGGCTAAGGTTGCACAGGTAATCCTTTCTTGTTCCATTTTCATGGAGGTAGCTTTGAAAAAGCAAAAATTCCAGTTATCTCTTCTCAAAGTTGGATCTTGCTGATGCCATACCACACTTCTACCAGACTGCTTGAGGCCTACATTTGGCCAGCTGCCAGCATGCTAGAAGGACAAGTGACTTATTCAAATGTGCTGGGGATGTCTGTAGTACAGAATAAAAGAGTGGTGGTAGCTCTGCTGATGAATTTGTCCTCAGAATAAGAACAAAATCAGGACACATTCTTGCTGCAGAGGCTTGAATAGAGTCTCTCTCTTTACAGTAGTTGAAAGACAAATTCAGCCTAAAAGTAAGGGCATGATGAAGGAAACTCTAGCAGTATAGAAAATTAACCATTGTTATAATTTATCAAGGGCAGCCATGCCCTTCAGTGCACAAATTTCATCTCAAGATGAATTCAGGCATACATTCCAATACAAGAAAGGCTTTTGAGCTTGAAATAACATATATAGAGACAATCTTAAAGTGCCATAATGCACAAGGTTGTCCTTCAAGTCCTTACTCTTCATGTAATTTCTGTCTGCAAGAAAGAGTAGCCTTGTTGGTATGTGCTAAAGGTGTAGTGTTTCTAAAGTAAGCACATATGCAAATGGAAAAACTGTGATGGGTAATGGGGAGACGGTTTTCCCATAATGGTTATAGGGTGGTAAAACAGTAGCTGGTGGTTTCTGCGCTAGGGTACGGACACATTAAAAATATACCTTTCTCCATAAGCAGAGATTAAACTACACAATTTGCATAAAGAAGAAGCTAATGCAATGTTGCAATGAACAAATGCTGGGTAAAAGAGAGAAACACAATAGAAAACGAGTTCGACAGACCAGAAAGAGATTTAGGATAGTGAAAAGCAGTAGAAAGGAAGAAGAGGTCATTGTGTTTGCAAAAGATGAAGCCACGGTAATACAGTGTGGGACCTGTTTGTGCAGAGTCCCACTCAGTGAGAAGAACTGGATCACCATTTTTTGAAATTTCTTTTTCTTTCTTTCTTTCTTTCTCTCTATCTTTCTCTCTTTCTCTTTTTCTCTCTCTCTTTCTCTCTCTCTTTCTCTCTTTCTCTTTCTTTCTTTCTTTCTCTCTCTCTTTCTCTCTCTCTTTCTCTTTCTTTCTTTCTTTCTCTCTCTCTCTTTCTCTCTTTCTCTCTTTTTCTCTTCTCTCTCTCTTTCTCTCTTTTTCTCTCTCTCTTTCTTTCTCTCTTTCTCTCTCTCTTCTTCCCTCCTTCTTTCCAGAGCATCACAAAAAATTCACATGCCTGGTACATCACACATACCTACTTGAATGCCTTTCTTCATGAGAAAAATTGTATCTTTCATCAAGGTAATGTATTTTTTTTAAACTGTCAGAATCATTCCAATGAAATGCATGAAGAAATCAATAGCAGAATTGTATTAAAGAAAAGCCACAGCTTTGCTCACAGTTAAAGGTTTCAAGTTCAATAACATTGGACTTTTAAAGAGAAGGAAAGAAATTTCCTTCATTTTTTCTATAATGCACTTAAGGCACCATGCAGAGAAGAATAGAAGTACTGTCCAATAGACCCTTTGTGTTTTCTTCAACCTTTGCTATCAGCTTTCTTTTCCATTTCTTTTTAATTCTCATTGTTCATTTTCAAAAAAGACCCCTCCACTGCAAGCAAAGCTAATTGCTTCCAGTGTCACTGCACCAGATACCACTGCATCCTGTCATAGACCACATCTGAGATGTTTAGAGAACTGTCTTTTATTTTGAAATATTGGTAGAAATGGCACTCCTGAGTCTCTTCTTTCTAAAGTAAGAAAGATAAAAAAAAGATAAAAGATCGGACTACTACCATAATGAGTACATTTTTTTCAAACAAACCTGTTCTCAGTATGATAATACACAGTGAGGAGAAGAACCAGATAAGCAAGATGTAATTTCCTTCTGTCACAAATAAAACTAGTTATTGACATTTATTTTCTTTGGCAGTCCTTTTCTGTCACAAATGCAGGACTAACCCAAAAAAAGCTTCTGTTATTTGGAACTATTCTTAACTACCTAGCAAAAGTCCTGGCTATACCTTAGGTATGCTGTCTGAAGTGTTAGTCTCTTTGGTGTCTCTAAGCTATCTTCTTCCTTTTAAATCTACTTCAGGCAGTCATTTATCACAACCTCCCTTTGAACTGAACCTGCTTTCTTCCCTTGCTGTCTTTGAATATTCCTCCCACCGACAGCTACTCTTTCTTTACATTCTTTTTGCATTACTTTTGTGTGGGTTTTTCTGCCAGCTAACTATCATAAGAGATTTTTGCTGTCTAATTTCTAATAGAAGACTGTTTACTTCTCTAAACTAAATACTTTCCTGGTGAAGGAGAAAGGATTTCTGCCAAGGAGCAGACAATAGCCTGTATCCTTACAAATACTTAAACTGGGGTTTAGGTTCACATGATCTGACCATCTCTGTGTTAATAATCTGCCTGGTGGATCAACACTTCTCTATTAATGTTTCCCTTTCCCACTCATTGAAAAACTGATTATCTTCCACGAGTAACAAACTCTGACTGAGTTTCCACATGAAAATCAGAGTCTCTAGGAACACTTATGAAAACATGAATGTGTTTAAGGACCTGGTGTTCAGGGCCAATAACACTGACTGACAGTATAACCTTGTCACCACTTGCTCCCATATCTGTGGCATTGTTTTGGGCTGTTGACTCTCCACCCCAGAGAGTAGTTTCTGTTTGACACAAAGGGCTCTGAGTCCATCAGCAGTTTTCCCACCTCCTGCAATAATGCGAACAGCAATGGCAAGGTATCTCTTGGCTCTTTTTTTAAAAAATCCCATCAAAGTGCTCGTCCTTTCAGGGGAGGAAAAAAAAAAGGTGCTGATGAACCCTTATTTGTCTCCTCACATGCACAATAGTAATGCTTTTAGCCAGTCTGTACCAACTTTGTCTTCTCTCTTCTTCATGGATTCGGACTGGATAGAGGCATGGTTTCTGGTTGAAATTTCCAAACTGGAAGAGAAAGGGAGCAGACATGCTGACCAAAAGACTGCTGGAATGCTTGGTTATGGTAGGAATAAAAAAAATTGAGAGGATGTTTATTTTCAGGTTAGGAGTACATCTAAGGCCTTTCCTAAGAGCTGATAAAACAAATAGGTGGGAATAATAAAAATTCAATACATTTTAATTAATCTGATTACATTTATCTGATCCTAGTTGAAGTGGAAGACAACATCAAAAGAGTAACTTGTAATTTGAAGTGGTGCAGTCCCTATCCCTCCCCCTTTACCTGTAGGAAGCCTCTGTACTGTCCTGGGTGTCTCCTGTATGCCTCCTTCTTACCATCCAAGTGCTGAAGTGCAGGGTGACCTGGAATCTGGGAAAGCAGATAGATGACTGACAGTACTTTGACCCATATTTGTAAGGCAATGATACAACAGCAATCCTGTCTTAAAATGTCAGGGATTGCCTAGTACTAACTGGTTCAAACTGTTTAAAATAGACCGTGACACCTCCTTTTGCAAAAAGGCAGATTTTTAGTATTCGCCGAGTAGTGAATTTACAAGTCAAGTTCTGACACGTCAGATCATTTAGCTTTTTTCTTTTTTTTTTTTTTTGGTAAGGGGAGGGCAGCTTTCTTATCCCGGATTTGCACTTCATTCCCTGTCTCTTCTATGTCAGCACACACCACTCTCACTGCAGTCACTTAAGCGAGTGGAAGTGAAGGGAACAGGAGGGTCAGGATGTGTGGGGAGTGTCAAAGCACTGCCTCTACTTGCAGGGGAGGATGTGATGAGAGAAGGTTAAAGGCTGCTGCTGAAGTTAGACCGGTTGAGGAACACACTGGTCTAGTGGAAGGTGTCCCTGCCACTAGACAGGGACCTGGCATGGGGGTTGGAACTAGATGATCTTTAAGACCCCTTCCGAACCAAATAATTCTATGATTCTATGAAACACTGATAGGATCTATGGCAAAGGCCTGTGGGAAGATGAAGTGAGAGCAGGAAGAGACCTGGGGCAGGATAGTGTCTTCGGGAAACCTTGTGTTGGTATTGCTCTTCTGTGTGCCTTTGGGCATCCTGATCACATTTTGTCAATGGATGAAGGCACAGAAGGGATAACTCTGTATAATCATTCTTGTGGAAAGATTAATGGCGAAGACCTGGTAGAGGCAAATCCATTTGCTTTAAATAATCTCTTGTACTTAACCAGTGGCTTGGCAGCTTCCCTTGTTTTCCCTGTGCAATGCTCTAATGAAATAGTATGGACAAATCCCAGGGCTATTTCCCTAGTTACTATTGTCCTGGCAGAGTTTTAATGCCCATTCATGACATTGAAAGACATCTCCCTGCTCCACCATATCAGTGTCTTGTGTATGCTGAGGGATTGAAAACTATCCTGGGTTTCCACCTCTAGTCTCTCTCTTACACATGTAAATTGTCCACTGGTTTAGCCCATGTCAGACACGGCCACATTTCTGCAGTACAGGCTTTACAACAGGTGCCAACAGGCCCTTTGCTGCTGGTTTGCATGGTGGTGCCTTGTGTGAAGGACTTTTCACACCTGCCCTGAGCACTGCCTCTCCCAAATGAAGATGGGAAGTGTTAACGGGTGAGAAAGGGGGCAGGGTGCAGCCATTAATTATCAGGAGAGTCCAAGCCCACTGTCAGCTCAGCTTTTCAGAGAGAGGCAATATATTAAAATACCATCTTTTTGTAAAACTTCCCCAGTCTGTCAAATCCTCTATGTTTAAAAAAAAGTGGCATATGAGACAAAAGATATTTTCAGAAAGCATCTGCTGTAAACAAAAATATGCCCACGTGTGTAACTGCATATAATAGATACACACAACTTGTGAGAGTGCTGCAAAACCAACTAGATTTTTTTGTGGATATATATGGAGACTGCTTTCATAATCTGCATGTGCACACATGTACACATTTAAATACACAATGGTAAGAGATCTCTTTTGATATTCAGTACTTTTCTATCTCCAGTAGTTTTTTCACTCAGCAGTGGTGCCAAGAATATCAGAATTTATGGTTAAAAATTGTGTCCCTGGACAGTGGTATTGTACCAGGTGCTTTTACCACCTTGATGTGCCAACTAACCTCGTGAATGGGAACTGGAATTTCTGTAACTGGACAATTATTTTTCACTGGTTACAGTATATGTCCCTAAAAAATACTATTTTTCTGAATGTAAGTGGTTGCAGTTATCCTCTCTCTAATCAGGCATATCTACACAAGCATAAAACATTCTCAATGTTTAATGGCTTTGGACCTAGATATGAACCTCAGGATTAGCACCTGCCTTTAGTGAGAGCTGAACACTTTCAGCTTTTCAGTGTAAACTGTGTCTGTGAAAGAGAAGTGGAAAGGATGTTAGCATTATTCTGCAACTCCACTATAGTTATGAATGACCAAAACCCAAAGATAGCCTTTTTTCCCCCCTGAAGTCTAGATGAGATTAAGAGGAATGCCTGAAATGTGAATCTCAGGAGAGGTAATATTCGAACATACACAATGAAGTAAAAGGTAGAAATGTAGCATGAGCCAAGACTTGTTGGTTTACTTATAAAATTAATTCAGGTTTCGAAGTTTCTGTGTTAGTCAAAGAGCCCCACATGGGACTTAGAGTAGCAACCACAATTAATTTTCTGCTTTAGCTTTTTGAAAGTTTGTGTCTAACCACTGAAAGATGAAAATTAATTAATGTATTTTTACTGTAGATATGTAAAGAGAGAGAAATTGTATCAAAATTAGTACCCCTCAATTTGCTGCATTTGAGTCGTTCCAATCTGCTGTATGTGAATTTTTGTGGAGACTTCTTAATTTAGTGACTGAGCCAATTTAAATATTAGTGGTACACAGGCTGCTTTCATAATGCAGCATCCAGGTGTCTTCGGCAAAGTCCATGTACTAACAGTTCAATTCCACTCTTCTATCATACATGTTCTACAAACCATTTAATAAAATCAATAATTTAAAAATCTTTTTGTCTAATACAGGAAAACCAATTTATGCCCTTTATGGTCTGACAGCTTCATTTTTATTTCTTGAAGAAAAAAACCACTTAAATCCTAAACCCAATTTTGAGTTATACAATTGTTAAAAAGCCTCAGAAATTAGTAAGCAGCTTTTAGAAATGTTTAACTTAAAAACAGTCAGGAAGGGGGGTTTTTTGTTTGGTTTTTATTTTTTCTTTTACATTTGTTTAAAAAATTTATATTCTCTCAAAATGAGACCTTTGTGCCAAGCTTCATTCTGGAGCACAGCTTTACAGCTGAGCTAAAACCCCCTATAATAGGAGAAAAGTGACAGACCCTTAACTATAGTAGCATGAACAGCAGTGCTATAATTCCTGGGTGAACTTTGTCCCTGGATGTGTGTTTTTGGAGTGTGCCGGGGTGACATTCAGCCTCTACATTCATTTTTATGATAATTCAGAGTAAATTGTGGTGCAATAAACTCTTCAAGCCTGTCTTTCTTGTGAAAGCCATGAATCAATCAGCTGCAGGCTTTTTTGGGTCTTTTCAATGTATAGTGATCATTTAGATTTGACATGCATTGTGAGACCTTGGCTTAGCTCCTCTCTATGGTCTGTCATTAATTCCAGCCTTTACTGTTCTGAAGTACAGTGAAGGATGACTGAGAAATCATTGCCCCTCTTCAGCTCTGTTATTGCACAAAATAGCAGCGCAATAATTTTTTGTCAATGTTTTACTCTAAAAGCTTTCTACATCAGTTTTGAAAAGGAAGCAATAAAGCCCATTCAATGGTATGAATAAAAATCCTTTGAGGTTTAGGCGCAGGGCTGCTTTTCTTCAGCTGGTAATCAAATTGGAGCTAAAATGAAATTGAGTTTTCTTATGAAAATAGCCTTTGTTGCTGGGAAGGCTGGTAATTCATAAACAATAACCTGCTCTTTTGTGTGGATAATAATATATTCATGTTCTTTCAATAGGGTAAAAGCCAGACCTAGTGCATTATGGTACAGTAAAAATAGCAGAAGGAGCTTGCTGGAATAATCTTGAAGAAGAGATGTAGCATTCGGTGACTTAAGCTTTCAGCTCCCATCTGAAACTGTACTTTGCTTTTATTTGCAAGCCGGGTTTTAGTTGTTGATTTGTTGCCGCTATACAATATTTGGTTAATTGTGGAAGATCTCAAGCTGTGCTCATCACTGCTCCTGCGAAAGCTGCTGCCAGCTGCTAGAAACAGAGCCTGCTGCTACAGGATGTACACTATTCACAGGAGCAGCCTCTCAGCGCTGATTATCACTGAAGAGTTCCCTGCTCTCCATCACTCTGCGCCCTGCACGCAACCGGACTGCGGAGCGCAGGGAGGTAGGCTGCCTGCCCTCTCCTCAGGGTAAGGTTAAAGGCGTGCAACGGGGCTGCGGAGGGAGCGGTGGGCGAACTTGGCTCGGGATTTTCCAAGCGCTGATGGGGAAACAGGCTCCCAGCCCCTGTGAGGATGGTATGGGCTCAGTCACTTTGGAGCCAAGCAGGGGCTGGAGGAAGACATGAGGAGAAAGTGAAGGTTTCCAAGTGCACTATGAGGTGCTCTTGGAAATGTTGCCTTGGGGCTCAGTGTTTTTTTCTAACTAGCCATGTGAGACTTTGGAGGTTTGATTCAGCACTGGTTCTTGTTGTATTGGCATACCTCGTTGTCACATCTGTGTTTTGTGACTCCATGCTAAAGGTCTTGGTACGAGTGGAGGATGCTCCCCAGATAGGTTGTGTGAGCAAAGGCAAGAGGCTGGTAGAAAACTCTTGGAGCGTGCCCTGTATGTAGTGACTTTTCTTTGCCTCAGCTCAGGGGGAGTGGAGGGTAAACTTCAGTCTGAGTACCTGAAATTACCTCCCTCCTGCTCCTCTCTATCAATTTATGCCTTTAAATTGTTGATGCCTTTGATAGTGTTGAGCTCTGAGTGATGATAAAAAAATTTGCATGCAGACACGGACATGCAAAAATGCTGATTTGGAGTCTGTTTACGTGTAAGAAGCACACTTGATCAGCCTCACCAGTGCTGAAGTGAGAGATTGCTTAAGGATTTAGTCGAATTTTGACTAGTCTTCCTGCCTGGGTTACAGAAGTAATACCAAACCCACTCGTTAGAATGCCCAGGGAGATGCAGTGTGAGGCATCATAACTGGTCAAAACTGTGCCATTACTGGTGGATTTCAGTGACAGGGAGGACTAGAGGACTGACCGTGTCTTGGTGGCAAGTCGGAAGTAGCTTTGCAAAGGGCTTTCTTACAGTGAAAGGGTTCATAATCCAGACTCTGCAAACCACGTTCTTTTTAACTGAAACAAGGAATGGATTAATATCAGCTGTATTGTTCTCCTTACAAATGTACCCAAGGCTTGAGAAAAGCTTAAAAAAAACCAAACCAGAACATACCCTAGGCAGATAGAAACTAAATAAGAATATAAGTGCAAAGTCTTACAATGGGGATTATTTTCAAAGTAACATTGGTGTTCTATCTGTACCGTATGCAAGGCTGTCTTGAAGTAGTTGCAGAGGTTTGAGGGTTTTATTCATTTTTAACAGTGAAATTACATGCTTAACAAAAGGAACTTTTAAAGGCACAGTGGTAACTGACAGTCAAAGCAATATATGTCATTATCCAATTAGTACACACAAGTGTGTTTTTATTATTCACTTAACATACCTCTGTGTTTGGCTCTCAGAAATACAGTGGTTTATTTCTCAAAGTGTTCTAAGACTGGTTTGTGTTTTACTGCTGCAATTGGAGTAATATTTTTGTACATTAAAAGTATTTATATTTATATTGTTGTTGCTCATTGGGTTAACTCTGTTTAAAGAAAAATCTCTGAAATCAAAAATTGTGAGTAAGTGCTGGTTAGACAAAATGTAGCATGCACTCAATTCTAGTTTTCTTCACAACTGCTTTATCTTCTATCCAAAGCTGAATTGAGATAAATAATATTGCTTGTGTTTAAAAGGATGATAATGTAACTAAATTTTCAAGTGCATTTGAATGAAATGTATGTTAGCATATAATAGAGCATCTGTTGGTACTTGCTAATATGAGCACAGAGAGTCTATTCAGTAGAACCAACCTTTTTGTTTTGGTGAAAAATAAACTATCTAGCAATGTGTTTTTGGCATTTGTTTCATTGGAAGACCAGTGAACTGACAGATGTGGTGGTGATTAGCTTTTCGATTACAAGCTTAGCAGAGTTCTGGTGCATTGTATTTCCAGATTTCTTTAGGAGGAAACATTTCAGTTGTAGTTGGACAGTGCTGTTTTCCTAGCACCAAATAGGTAAAATAAGTATAACAAGTTTGTCAAAGAATCCACATTATCTACAGCTTTAGAAAGAATTTAGCTTCTTTTTCTATATTTAAATAAGATTCAGTGAATGTGTTTCAAGTGGAGTATGTTTCCTAATGTTTCTGATGTTGGATTCACCTTTGTCATGGAAATGCATGCTTTGTTCTGGGATTCATGCAGAAATGATGCTTCATTTAGGTATACATGCTCTAACGAAGCTCTGGTATGTGCATAGACGTGCATGAAAACAGTCTTGAAATTTCACTAACATTAGATCTTTCCCATACTTACAGCACCAGAGTGGGACAGCTGTGTACTAAAGAAAGTACAAGCTTTCCATGAGAGAACTGTTAATGCATCTCCTACCCAAGTATTACTTTGTTATTTAGCAGTGCTATGAATTATGAATAATTGCTTAACAGTGAAACACTGTAAGACCTCCAAACTAATTTCTTGCTGCCTATTTTAAACTATAAGTAAATATGTTTATCAATGTTAACTTTATTACTGCTGTAACTCTCAAAAGTAGATATTTTCAACTGCAATTAGCATTTCTAAGTTTACAAAGGAACAGTTTTGCAGTCTGTGCAGCCATGAATTACATGCTATTTATTGCAACACCCAAAATTGTCCCCTGTTGACAAAGTTGGCTGGACAATGTACATTTGCCTTGAAATTTTACATTTCTACTGATGCTGTAGCACAAGTTCTTTCATTGCAGAAAATAAGGTAGTTGAAGGCCATAAAACCCTGAAGTATAATAAAAATTAATATATTTAGATTTGGCATATTTTATCTAATCAATGCATTCTACCACTGGGGAAAAAAAAAACCCTGACCTTTAAGATAAGAAGGTAAACTAAGTGAATTAAGTTATAAATGTATTTTTGCACATTTGCTTTCTCTGTACTAACTGTATTTAAATTTTTCAGCCTTGTTTTTCAACTAGTTTGTGGTCAATTTGGCTGGATTTGCATGTAGTTTTTTTAAAAAGAGAATATTTAGTAAGATACATCTGGATAATTTATTCATATTAGAATTCTGGTGTTAGAATAGCTCTGACACAAGGCTTATTTGAAAGGCTTTAAAATGTGTAAAAATAATACTTTAGAAGAAAATGATATTAAAGAATTTTTGTCAATAATGATGATAATCAAGGTCACAAAGTGCAACTCATATCATTTAGAAGAATATCTATTGAGTGCTGTTTCACAGACCTTCCTGTTTTTACACTTCTAATTGTTATGTTTGCTTAAACTTTGTAGATTTTAGTAAAATGCTGTACTTCGTGTGAGTTGCAGACATAAAAGTTCAGAGCAGTATGAAGACTCAATACTTTCATGCCTGTCTACTTCAATACTTGAAAACTGAGAGCTTGTTTACGGGTGACTTTTTATTTTCAAGGTAAATATGAGGTTAACAGTCTTCAATTTTTATTGTGTTTTCAGTTTTCAATGCACTCTGCCTTGTCGGTGTACTTGATACCACGTGGTGCATATAAAATGAAAAGCTTTGAGTATTTTTATTAAGACCCAGGAAGAGCTCTGTAAACAAGGCTTTGCCTTCTACTGCTCAAGCCTTGCATTGTCACCTGTTGTAAACACACTCTTATTCCTCGTTCTGAAATGTGGCCAGAAAAAATAGAGCAGATCTCTAATGTGTGTGGTGCTTTCCTAATGTAGCTATTTGAATATCAGTGTTCTGCTTTGAAATAGGAATTATCTGTTTAATGAGGAGAGCTGATCCCTCAACATTTCTTAGTGCGCATGATGGCCTGAAGGTAACATTATTTTACAGTGTAATGCAACTCATCTTACCCAAACTGTTCTGAAAGACAGTTGAAGCAGCATCTTTCTGCTTTAGGTTCTCAAGCACAGAACAAATAAGCCAATAAAAGTAAGATATTTTGCTGGCAGGTGGGTTACTTAAGGGGATTCAGGAGTTGAAAGAAAGTATGGATCCCACTTTAGTAGCCTATAGTTGTTCAAAACAGGCTGGAAATAAGCAGAGGAAAATCAACTCAACAGTGAGCTGAATCAAAATTCCTCCAATTTGCTGTTACAAATGGGAAACCAGGATCCTAACTCTCCCCTGTCTAGTATTTTGCTGTTCCTCTGCGGCCTCAGAAAGCAGGTAAAAAACTGGAGGCCAGCATGGCAGCTGTGTTGCAGTTCAAAGGCCAGGGTTAGATTATAAAACTGGGGGAGGACGAAATGGTGTCTGGACACAACGAATTTCTGGCACCACAGACAACCCCAAAACATTAGTAGTGTAAATATAAAAAGAGTACTGGCTGCAGCTGGAGGGAGTTTTAAGTCACTTTGCACAGCTGTGAAGAATCAGATGTCTAAGGAAGTAAATTCTTGATCAAATGATTTCTCGCATTTCTAGCATCATCTTTGATGCTACTGGCCAGATAGAGAATACATGTTGCAAAATCAGACCAATACTTCTTGGGTAAATTGAGTATGTACATACAGAAGGAAATAGAAATTGGCAGTTCTTAGGAATATAGAGAAGGCTCCCACAAAGCATAAAACAGTCAATTTTTTTAAAATTTGCTTGTGCCTTGACAGTACTTTTTTCTTTTTCTTTATCCGTCCATGGAATATTTTTTTCTCACTGGTTTTCTTACCTCTTTGCTAAACAATTTAATCTTCTCTTAATTTTAGCTTAACTTTGCTCAAAGCACTGGTCTTGATTTCCCCAGAGCATCCAATCACTTACAAATATCTGTAACTAATTTGAAATCAGATGTGAAAGTGATGGGAAACACTGGGAAATCAGATGTGCAGTCCAAGTAAAATGCTAGCTTTGCACAATTTTTCAGATCACTTTTTTTTTGTCAGATGTAAAAGCACTGAAGTTGAACAGATTTTCTGTTTTGCTCCTTAAGCCATCCATGTTTCCTAGCATTAAGATAGTCTACAAAAAATTATGCTTACACTACCACACCGAAGCCAAAGAGATAACATCCATCTCAGAATAACTGGAGCAAGAAGTAATTGGTGCATCCACTCCATAGTACCATAGCAAAAGGAAAAATTTAAGGGTAATCATTATTCTAAGTGTTATGGGTACTCATTTTTATGGTCTAGGCTTGTAGCACATCTGAACTATTAAACAGCCATCCTCAGACACTTAGACAGCCTTTTTTCCATACACTGCTTACACTGAAGAAAGAGCACAGCTCATACTTCTACCAATCAGCAAAGATACAAAACTTACAGAGAGTTATAAAAATGTCATTTCAGTCTCCCTAGGAAATGGAACATCCAGCTGCAAAACATTTATGAAGTACATCAAATACTTCATATCTCATAGCAGCTAGTAAAATATCCCTTGATTTATCTGTTTGAGAGCTCATCTCCAGTGTTTTTTTGGAGCTGGTCTTAATCTTTCATCAAGGTCTTTCATAGAAGTTTTTAATCATATTGGAATTGTGAAAATGTTGCTTTTGAACCATATTGGAAATGTGACTTTATGTTGCTTTAACTGACAATTTTTAACAAAATCAATGCAAACATGCCAATAAATGTTAAAGGATAAAATGACATTGGACTCTACAGTTGTTTTATTAGGCTGAGCTGCAAATATGTAAGATGAATAACAGACTACTGATTAAAAATTGACTTCACAAACTGACATAACTGTACCGAAACCATTGAAATTATTTGTTCATAAGTTCATAAGAAGACTTAGTGTGATGAGTTTTTAAAGTGAATTGAATAGTTTCAACAGGTCTTCAAACCAGAATAGTAATTTGAATGAAACTTTACTGTCTGTTAACATAATAAAGCCTTGCAGCACTTACAATCAAGTGACACCCTGATTAATCTAATAGAATAAGAATGTGTGACTTGAGTGACTCAAATTTGAGGTGTGTATCAGAGACATTGGTGGCCAGCATCCTTGTCAGTCATGAAGTTTAAGTACAAAAGTCCTGGCTTGAATGGATATAGAAAAATGTCCAATTGATGCAGATCTATAATCTAGTGAGAACCTTGTCATTTAAATGAAAGCACATTTTGCTTGAGATGCTTCCTCAATATCTCATACTAATCTAACCCAGAACGGACCAGCACTTTTTGGTACTAAGTAGATAAAACATACAACTTTGTATGTGTCTGACTTTTTATCCTTCTGAAAAACTGTTTTGGAATCAACTTTTTGACATCAGCCCCCTCCAGAATAACAGCAGTACATAATCTTAGTACATCAAATACCAGTTAGGTATTTGTAGTGAGACTTCTGTGAGTTGGGGAAAGAGGACATTGATCCTCTTTCAGTATGTTTCTCAACATTGAACGCAAAGCTTACAATAATGAACTTTTAGTTATTTTTAAAGATAAACACAAAGTTTTTTAATACAATAAGGGAGCTCCCTATTTGGAAAACTGAATTCACATTATCCCTAGAATCAAGCTTTTGTGTGTGTAAAGGCTGCCTTGGATGGCAGCACAGCAAAAGGAAAAAAAAGTCCTGTTCAAAGAAGCAAAGAGTCTTTAAGCTGCAAGAGTCTGTGGCTTCAAAATAACAGCCTGTCTGAAAGTAGGGGTGTAGCTCTGTACAGAGAACCTGAACCAAAGGACACTGCTGACAGTTCCACGCAGAAGCCACTGTAGAAACTGGCAAAGCTATACACTCCGTGAGCTTTTGCAAACTTCCTGTCACATTTTTGGAGAACACCTTTTCATGGGCATTACACATCACTCTATGGATGTGCTATGTCTTTTTAAAGGCTGGTCAGAGGTACTCTAGCAGAGTCTTTTTGTTATGTTATTCGTCATATGAAGAAGAGGTGGTAGGTAGTACAGGCTTGAGCAGGTAGTCATGACATCACTGCCCAGTTTGTGGCTTGGATTCAGCAGTGTAAGAGATAAGGGAATTTCAAAATATCACTGAACATGGTATGAAAGACTCTTTGAGCTTTATGACACACAGGAAGGGGATCTATCAGCTCTGTGATCAATGAGCTGTATTCGTTTTCCAGGTAACTGGGAGGGGGTGGCTGTTGCTGCACAAAACCAACACAGGATGAAATCCTTACATTAATGAATTTGTCTCTGAAGAGAACATTAGGTTTGTTGTTTGGAAGGATGGATCCAATTGTATCCTTTATGTGGTAAAAATATGTGTGAGTCTAAAGCCTATGAGCTCTTTTTCATCTTGAGAAAGTCACTAATGACTGCTTTCCTGGGTAATGCTGATGAACAGAAATGCTTTGAGACTAACTGTTCATAAAGGATAGCCCATGGCACAATCATAGGTGGCAATAATTTACAGCTACTCTCATTCCAGACTGGATATGACATAGAAACCTAAAGATAGAAAGATATTCGTTCAGTTACTAAGCTCTAGCAGCAGTCACGTGCTGTAGTGATCCTGTTATCTGAAAACTACATTTCTGTTCTGTATGTCCAGAGGACATTATGCTTCTCATGATTTTCATTCTGCAAGAGAGTGAAATATCTACTCACTTTATACAATAATGCTTCTCTCAGTAGATGAGGGGCTAATGTCTTATGCTCCATTGAAGCTCATTGTCAAAAGCAGCAATGAAGACTTACCAGTTCTTTTTGGTAGTGTGTCACATGGATTCTGACCTTCTGTGGCAGTGGCATTTCATCACTTTTTATCTTAGGGCTGGGTACAGGACAATGGCTGGCTGAACGGGAATTAGCATTCTCCAGGAGGCCGATACACATATGGCCTTGCAGAACTCTGTGGTGGGCTCCCCTCCTCATTGGCACCCTGGTCACACAGGGCCTTCTTTGTTTGAGTTTGTGCTGGATCCTTAAATGAAGAGAAGAAAACACTGTCAGGGCTTACTTCATTTTAATATTGAGGAAGAAGAAGAATGGAAAGCACTGAGTGTCTCTGTTTTCCTACCTGACTTTCACTCGGGCAAAAGGGAGAACCAGCAAGCACACAGAATTTGGTCAAAAAGGAATTGATCACCTCTCTAAATCAGGACAATTTCCTCCTTTTCCCTTGGTCTCTTCTGTTGCTGGCTTTACTCTATCTGCCGGCAAGGAAGTTTTGGGATCCTTTAAGCTCCACAGAGATCTGCTATCTTCTCTGCTTTTAGCAAAGGAAGAGACAAATCTCTGAATTGTTTTCCTCTCCTTTAAATCCTACTAAGTCTTGCGAGGCCCTTAGGCTGTTGACAATCTAGTGCCAGTCTGAACTCATGCTGTGTCATCTGGAAGAGGCTCCAAGGGAATAGGTCACAACACCAAGCCAGACAGAGTTCAAGAAGCTTTTGGATGATTGTCTCAGGCACACGGTGTGACTCCTGGGGATGGTCCTGTGCAGGACTAAGGGTTGGACTTGATGATCCTTGTGGATCCTTCCAACTCAGTGTATTCTATGATCTCTATCCTGCCAGTAAGATGCTGTGATTTGGGGTTCTACAGTCACACTGGCAGATCATCTCGAGTTTCTTTGATGTATTTGTGGGCATGAGTTTCTGGAGTGTCTTCAGCTGTTCATTGATAGCAAGAAGAGAGTTTTTCCAAGCTACTGACTCATACTCTCACGAAGGACGGAGCTCTGCAAAAGCTGGTTCCTGACTTGTACAGAGCCATGAGTCCGTGAGGTACCAGGTGCAGAATGTTTAGCTTGCTGATCTGATACAAAGGCCCTTGTTTCAATGCAGTCACAGGTTAAGTGTCCCTACTTTGGGTTCATATTAAGACACTTAAGGCTGAAGTGCAGTTTAGTTCTTTAAGTAAACTCTAAGCATTTTTCAGCACATGCATCTGCTAGAACTGCAGGAATACAGAACTAAGTTCAGAGAAGGAACACGATCTAGTAAATCAGCTTTGAGTGAACAGAGCAACTGAATGGGTTATCTGCAGAAAGTTTGCCAGGTGGTGCCTATCAGAATTGACCAGTTGGGGAAAATCTGTAAATCACTAGCCTTCAATACTTTCTTCAAGCATGTTTTTCAGAAAAATGTGTCTGAGCATAAGAAACATCTTTGGATTTCTGTCAAACTGTCCAGCAGGCACATCAGATGGCCCACAGGAGCAATGGGAAAGTGATGTTTTCCCATATGCTTGTTTTTACTTTTTAGTAACAGATTCATTTCATTCTCTAAACACTGTGAAGAATTAAATACAGATGAGGATGAACTTGGTGTCAAGGGGGCAACTTGTTGATAATGCCAGTAAAGATGTACTCATTTGAAACTCAGAAGCATAGAAGGGAATATGAATGTGTGGGTATTGCTGGGTCCCAGCACTGTACACACATAAGTGGTGTGATCAAGGTCTGCAATGCCTTTTTGCCTGTTAGAGAATCTTCTTGCTTGTTACTGGTTTCTAGTAGACACTTCATCTCCTGACCTTGGGATACCAATATATTACATGGTTTGTGAAGCATCTGGGATTCTTTACTCTGCAACTAACATGAAGTAGGTGTTGAGAACTGAGAAATTTATATAAGATGCCTATCTAAGAAAGACAAGATGAAATCTTTAAAATTGTTTCTAGGTGTCAGTTTTACCATTTGTCTTTACTGAAGTATCCTTGTCTAAATGAAGTATCCCAACCAAAGTATCGCATCTTTGGAGATGTTTCATGTTATGCCGGTAACTTCTTTTTGCTTCATTGAGCAGTAAAACCTGCTCATCTCTCTTAATTGATTAGTGTGCATTCGTCAATAAAAATGTTTTCTCCAATGAAGCTTGTATCTTTCTGTAATCAAAAATACCTGATGCAAAGAGCTAAGGGCCATAAATATATGTATCTCCTTGTTAACTCTTGATTGAGACTGGATATTCTGGTGACCCTCTACTCAGGAGAAAAGTAGATTTGGGCAAATGACTTCCATTATCTTTATTCTGAGGATACTTTAACAAGGGGTAGCTATCTGTTGCTTTCCTCTGTACATTGAAGCTATGTAATATTGCCATGTTTTCACATACATTAGTCTGATGGGGCTATCTTTTCAAGCATTTCTTGATGAAATACACATGATGAAATCCAGTAGCAGTTAGAAATAAATACCTGTGGCTTGTGAAAGGAGATATGTTACAAATGACAGCAGGAATATTCCTGAAATATTCTTATATTCATCAAGTCAATGTAAGATTAAACAACATAAGACACATGATCCAACAATGACAGTTTAATAAATACTCTAATTAATGATAGCAATTTTATTAAAATGCTTATTAATTACAATACATTGGTTGCAAAGATACTGCTTTGGGAAGTATCAGTATCTCATACTCTGTTGTAATTATTGGAAAAAGGTAATATCTACACTTTCTGAAAGATAATATTATAAAAAAACCTGAGACATACATGAAACTCTCTTAGTTTCTTTTGCCCTATCTTTATAAACTCCTCCTTTGGATTACAGCAGGAGCTAAAATTTCAAAATAAAAAGCAACATGGAATTTCATTTATGCCTGAGTGTTTCAGCAAATATTTTTGTGTATATTTGAAAATGCAATGCAAACATGTTCTAGAAATGGATATTGGACTGTATCATCTCAACAATTTGAAATCTTAAAATTTGGGAATAAAACTGATGAATGTAAAACATCATAAATATTTCAGTGAAATATCATAAATGTTAACTGAAATATTTAAAATTAATATAATAAAAATCATAATAATATTCAAGACTTCTCATTTTATGGATTATGACCATATTCTTATATTCTTCATTTTGTACTTAATAGATCAAATTTGAAAGTTGATGAATAGCAACTTGTGGATCCAGTACAGAACTTTTGTGCAACACTATGAATTAAAGTTTTCATAGCATTTTCATAAGAATTTGGTAAAACCATCAATACTGTACTGTCAAGGCTGTCAAGTCAGGTGCTGATGTGTGTGAGAAGATAGAGGTGTCTGCAGGTCCCTCTGCTGTCTCCAACTGCTTGTACCAAGGCAGATGGTGTATTTGTCAGTGGTTAGTTAATTGATTTTAAGGCTCATGAAGGGTCATAGGATGGTTTTAGTAAGAAAAGTATCTTGAAACCCCTGTGTAATGATGAAGAAGGAGGTTTGGTGGAGCTGTTCCCCTGGTGTTAATCTCCATTAACTGCTGCTTCTTTTAGCTTTTCACAGCTTTTTATAGTGTTGGAAGAATGTTTCCCCTGCTTTTAGGTTGAAATAAAGTTCTACTGTATTGTCTGCCCACTTCTTCCATGAAGTGTGAAAAGTCCTCTGCGCTGTTGAGTTTTCAAGCTTAACTTCTTAGCAGCGTCTATGACCTCACTTCTTATTTTTTGCTTTATTCCCTCCTTCCCTGCTAGATTTGTCAGAGATAGAGTGGTTGACTAGGATTCAGTCTTGGAGGTTATTATTTGCACAGGAGTGGAATATATGAAAAAACAGGAAAAAATAATATGCAAGTAGTGTTATTCTGTTTCTGAGGCACCAAAGATAAAACTAAAGATGGAGTTATGCTGAGGCGCCATCCTTGTTCACAGAATTGGAAGAGCTGGGACACTATGTTATTTAATCCACTAAATTCAATATGCTTTGAAGGTTTGACACGAGTCCCTCTTCGTCCACTCCAGTAACATTTGAGTTAAATGTTTGCTGTTGAGGACTATCTAAAAGGCAGTTTGGTTATCGAGTCACTCTGCAAGGTCCTCCGGCAAATGGCAGGGGAGTGGTACAATGGGGATCCAAGATGTGAGAAGGCCAGCACAGTAACTAAGTATGTAGCTATGTAGAAGTCCACATGTGAGGGAATGTTGTACTGATGTATAAGAGCATGAGGCCAACAGATTTATTGTTGAGATAGGCTATGGGAGAGCCCAGTGAACTAGGAATAAAGTCCAACAGGATAGAAGTTGAAAATCAGTAGAAAGGCAACTTGACACTGTAACGCTTAAACCTTTATGGTTCATTTCTGTCTCATGCCCAACTTCTCAGTGGAAAAGTGAAATTTGCAAGGATTGTTTAGGCCATTAGTAGGGTCCAGTCTCCTTCTCATTTCTAGTGTTGTCTGTGTGTTTCTGAGAAGAGTTTCTGTAGCAGTGCAGTGCTAAGGTTGGTCCGAGACAAGGAAACTTAGAAATCTTTCTATAGCTGAAATGCTGTGATTTTTTTTCTA
Source organism: Corapipo altera (assembly GCF_003945725.1). Lineage (NCBI taxonomy): Eukaryota > Metazoa > Chordata > Aves > Passeriformes > Pipridae > Corapipo > Corapipo altera. The sequence goes on from NW_020884872.1 coordinate 24,869,221, forward strand.
AGGAAATGTCTGATATGGTGCAGTGTGCTGTGCTCGGCCTCTCCTCATATAAAAGATGATCCAAGCCCTTCATCATCTTTGTGGTTCTTTCCTGTACTCACTCAAGTAGGTCCATGTCCTTCTTGCACCAGGGAGTCCAGCACTGGACCCAGCACAAAAGATGTGTCTCACCAGTGTGAGTTAGAGGGGAAGAATCATCTTCCATTACCTACTGACTACATTTTCCCTAATGTAGACCAGGATGTCAATATTTTCTTATTTCTAGAAAAAACTGCTATCTTGAAGCACTGGTCCTCTCCCTGCCAGTGGCTGAAGTATTTTCAAAATGTAATGCTTTAAAAGCTCTTGTGCTCTACTGCTGCTCCAGGTGCATGCAACTGCACAAGCCTGTGTACTAATGCTTTTAGTGTTAGGTGCAAGTATTATAAAGAAGTGAATGTAGTGAGCTTATACTGGAAAGTGTGCTAAAATTAGAAAGCTAGTTATCTTTCCCTGTTTATACACAGTAAGACATGAATGCATGCCATGTCAGTGTGTAGCAGCTGCATCTTCTGTGTTATCTCAGACTTCTCTGTGTGATAGAGAAGCCAATGATTTTGGCTTTTGCTTTCCTATGCTGATTTTATACTAGTGAAACTTCCAGGAAATTGATGGAGTTACATGGATACAAATCATAGTACAGCAGAATGCTCAGTTGGCCCCTTAATTCCCACTGAAAGTATCCTCCAAGACCTAGTGTTGTCAGCATTGTAGGACTTAGGGGCTATAGTCAGTCTACCTTAATTTCTTAAATTAAGTCCAAGGACTTGTAATTAAAGGTAAGGCCATGTTGAAAAGAAAGACATCAAAGCCAGTTTTGGACTCACCAGAACATAAATAACAGACTAGTAGCAATAATGAGGCCAGATGTCTGTAAGAAAATGACCTTTAAATAGATGTACGCTAAGACAGTCCTGCTGGGAAACAGTGAAGTAAGTTCAGTATTTTTATGGGAAACAGATCTTGACTCTATTGACAGTGTTTTGGCACTTCTGGTGCAAAACAGGAATATGCAACTGCATAGTTTACAGTCATATAATAAAAAGCAATATTTCGAAAACAGATTTGCAGTGCTTTGAGCTTTAAACCATACAGAACAAAGCAACTTCTGAAAAAAATCTGGCAGGACTCTTCTGTTGTTGCCATCATTAGGATGTGTTTGAATCAGTTTCAACCTTGGTTCTGAAATATTACAGGCTTTTACATCTTGTTATAGACCTGAAGTTTTTTGAAAGGTTTTGTGTTTTATCAAAATAAAATGTACACAATAGCACAAAAGAACGTCCAAAAGACACTGTGGAATAGTATACTGAAGCTCCTCAGTGTGTGCAAAATACTGATCATGGGACAGTAGCAAGTCCTCAAAGAACTCAAGGGTAACTGCTGGCTTCCTGGGAGTGTCCAATGGAGGATGAACCACTGGGAAAGAACAGAAGGGATGAGCGTGTGATTTGGACTCAACAAACTGTGGTTGAATTTTCATAGACCTTCAGGAAGGCTAATTGCTCTTTGGAGATATGTTGTGGACACTGCTATAGTCATGAGCAAGCAAGAAGACAGATCTTACCTCAATAAACAAGTGAACAGTACATAAGCGAAAGACATGAAGAAACAGGAAAATTAAATTGGAGAGAATGAGAGTATAGGATAACAACGAATTTTACAGAAAAGCAAAGTTTTCAGTTCATATTTTGTCTTGTTGATGTCAGAAGGGTGAAGTTGGTTTTTAAGAGGATGTCAGAGGTAGTACGAGATTAAAAGCCAATAAGCACAATTAGGACAGCTTGGAAAAGTGGGGAAATACTTTAGAAAGAAGCAAGAAAATTGTGTTGACTCTGGCATTACTGGCAGGGGTAAGGCAAAGATCGGAAGTCTGTTGGGATACTCCATGTGGTGCTGGCCTTAGAGTAAGAGACTGCTACTGAAATGATCCATCACTCCAGCGAGGGAGCTGGAGGAGTGGATCACAGCAACTGGGATGATGAATTTGAAGATTGGCCCTAGTAGCAGGGATGTGAAGACGCCTGAGGTGACTGATGTCAACAGAGGGAAGGAGGAAATTCCTGAAACCAGAACAAGAGCTAGTAAAAAGCAGGAGGCAGAGATTTGAAGGTAAGATAGTTACCAGATGCAAAACTGTAGAGACACAGTGAAGGCAGGCTTGATCCAAACTTAAAATGGTGCTGTATCTTCATATACAGGCAACCCCTCAAATAAAACCTCAGGAAGAGGACAGTAATGGTGCAGAGTTCAGGTGAGTTCACCAAGGACTGGTAGGTTGCAAGGGGAATTCGCTTGTACTCTGGTAACAATAGAGAGATGCTCAGCATTGCTTAAAATCAGGAGGCAGTATCTCAGTGAAATTGAATTTATGCTTAAAAAACCCCATATGAAAGACCACAAAACATTAGGGCTGCATCAATTCATCACAAATAGAGATGAGGAACCTCAGAGCAACACTGTGACATAGTTAAGCATTTCTCCCACTGTAGGTGAGAAAAAAATGGCAGAAAGGAACTTAACACCTCAGCTGAGTGCTTGCAAAATACATGAATGGTGAAATAGACTCATTGACTGCAACCGCCCTGCTTTTTCTCAAAGTTACATAGGGACATAAGTGCCTTGCTGAATTGAGAGCCCGAGGGTAGGGATTAGAACTTGTGGTTTTTTGGCTCTCTGCCTGAGCAAAATTGGTTATGCCACACCGATCCTGAAACACAACTTCTGTTTGTATTTGCAGAGTACTGTGGGGAAATGAAAGCTGGTAAGGCATAATTTTATTTGTGTGCTTTGAAAATTTATATTATCATGTATTTCTTGCTGCACTGTAATGAAAGTCTGATTTCCATATTAAAATTAATAAAATGAAAAAACCTGAATGCAATATTTCTGCTGAATGCACATTGACTGGAGAAGGTTTTCATATTATTCCACAGGTATATTTATGGCAGCCTATTTCTTGAGAAGGCTGCAGGTCCAAAGGAACTTGAGTCATTCACATTTTGTTTATCCAGTTACAACAGAATTCACACAGGATCCACATTTGAATACCACTGTTAAAGTAAAAAGTAAGCAAATGAGTTCCACTGTAATAATGTATAAGCATTTTTTGGCTTTTGCTAACTATAGTGGTGTGTTTATGAAAGCTACAGCACTTACTACAGAGAAATAATCTGCTAAAGTAGAGCTTATATTTAATAATGAACAGTCCTTTGTTTTATCACGGATATTGGGCAGAGAACAAGAGTATCACAACTTTGATTTTGGTTCAGTAAGTATATCAAATTCATTCAGCTATGACTGTGTTATTTGGACCTCTCAACTTCGCAAAGACCAAATAGTTCGCGATAAATAATGTCAGTGCTCTGCAGGACTTGGGAAAAGTGTTGTGCATTCAGAAGGGGTGGTGGCTTTGAAAGTTATAATTGTCTATCATCACTGGTTTTTCCTGATGAATGCAGGGATCATGGGTTGTTCCTTACAACAAAGGTATTGTAACACACATTACACTAGCAATGCAGTGTATTAGGGAGTCCTCTGGTCAGTGCCCAATTACACAGGAAGCAGACCAGCAGGAAGAATGCAAGTATTTCTACAGCACGTGGAGGTTTAGATTAGACATTAGGAAAAATTCCTTTATTGAAAGGGTAGTTGGATATTGAAACAGCATGCCCATGGAAGTGGTGGAATCACTATCCCTGAAAGCGTTAAAAAAACATGTGGATGTGGCACTTAGGGACATGGTTTAGTGGTAAACATGGTAGTGCCAGATTAACAGTTGGACTCAATGCTCTTGGAGGTCTTTTCAAATCTAAAAAATCCCATGATTCTATTCCATGACTGCACCTCCCCTACACTCAGCCTTTGTACAGTCTCTACTTATTCCTCATCTACCCGCTCAAAATATTCATGGACTTGCAAGAGGGGAGAGTACTTCACTGTAGGAGAGGGAGAGGAAGAGGCCAGATGAGATTTTTCTAGGGCTTCTTGCTTGCTGCCAGCCCACTCTCTTAGGACACGGACCTTATGTCTCCCAGGATAACTTTATGAGGATGGAGAAGTGATCTGACAGACCCACAGACAAAAGGCATTTCTCAAGTCATCATCATAACAATTCTCTCTGTCATCTTGGAGAAACGTCTACCTATTGGATGGGAAAATAGGCAGAAGGTGTTTCATAAAAATATTTTTCCTTTTCAGTCTTGCCCAGATACCTCTTGTGGGATTTATGACTTTAGAAACATTATGCCAAATGAATCATTGTTTCACTAAAATTAATTTCAGCTTGCCAGAAGGTTATAATTTACATCATCATTTGGTTTTCTTGGGTAGCTCTCTGCTACTGTGCATGAGGAAAAGTAAGCATCAGTGGCAACAGTTTGAATAATTTATTAGATGACACAGCAGTCTTCATTGAAAGCTGTTATCACTGACATTGACAGCATGGGCAGTGTGTGATGGCATGTGGTGATGTTTCCTGCCCGAGCTGTTGTGTATACTCTGAATGAAGAAATGTTGTTGAGAGATGTTATTCTTGCTCTGGTTCCACAAATCTAGAAAACATTAGATAAACAAAGGATTTGTTTGTTCTCTGTGTTATAAAATAAAATATCTTCACTTTTCTCCAGCTTGTCTCTAGTCTTTAATCTGGTTTTCATGTCAGAGAAATAAATTTTCTAGCAAATTTTCTGGAAACGAAACTTTATTTTGGGGTATATTACCTAAAATAGGATACCATATACTTTTATAGAAATACATGTATATAATTCATAATGCAAAAACAATATCATACTGTAAAACTACAATATAATATCATTTCATGCTTTTCAGTGTTTTAGTAGTAGGACAATTTTCTGATGAAGTTGCTTCTGTACCTGGTCCATAATCCTTCCAAAAGTATAAAAAAAAATGCACTTCTAGAGTCTCTTCCCCAGGGAATCTTACTCATCAGAAAATACAGTGCCTCTGTTTGTGTTCCTTCAGCTTTCAGTTGATTGTCCTTTGTGGTCAAGAATATTTTGAGTAACGAAGTCTTTATGGGTCTAATCCCTTTTTAAATCCAAAATAAACTTCAATTTTGATTATATGAACTCAAGAAGGACTCAGTTATTTGTTCAGAATAACTAAAGTACATTAAATAATTTGAGGTTTTAATCTTATTTTCAGAAGAACTGGTTTAATGTTAACTGTGAAGGTAACACCACAAAATAAAATTTAACTAATCAGCTATACTGAGCTGTACATTTCTCATGTTGCTTTGGTTTACAGTAGTAAAGAAAGTACATGGGAGATCATGCAAAACCATTGAAACCTGAAATGGACACCTCAGTTGCTTTTCTGAACTGCATTTCTGTGGAAAAAAATGCTATACCTTTCCGGTATAACAGTGTGTAATTTACTATTGATTTACAGCAGACAGAAAAAGATTCATCCTAAAGGCATTGCCAGAAATTACTCCATTTGACTTCAGGGTCAAACTGTGCCTTTCAGTGGAGTGCCAGTAAAAAGGCACATATCTGATCTCTTGTTCACATCACAGAATAAAATTGTTTTCACTTGCATGTGAAAGATGTATTTTGATATTGCAGCACTAAGAATTATTAGAAGGTACACTAAGGTCTTTGACACAATTACCCCTTTCTGTGAAGACCGTTCTGGATACAAATGATCTTTTCCTATTTTTTTCTGCATGCAGAAAATGAGGCAGGATAGGTTTCCTTTTGTTATCTGATATTTGGACAGGGAAATTAGTTCGAGTGCCCTGTACTTTCTGTTTGATAGTTACTTGAAAGGGAAAATACATTAACAGAGCACTGACACTGAGGTGATGCAGGGCTAGAAATGCTCCTCTTGCTTCCCTGCACAGCTCTCGAAAGCAGTGTCAGTCGCTATGGGGAACTATAAAAGACCATAGCAACACCGCGAGAAAATGTTTTTTTGCTGCAGCTTTAGTGTGAGCTTTTTGTTCCTCTTCCTTTGGCTTTTGAGTAGCATGGGAAGAGGGGTGAGGTCAGTGGTTTCTGATGATGTTGCACGGCACAGATTAATGTTTTCCTCTTTTTCTGAACCTGTTTTGCAGCAAATACAGCATTGGAGAAGTGTGTGAACATCACAGGCTAAGTTAAATACTTGTTTTGGGAAATACCTGCTGATTTAAATACAGACTAGTTCCCTTTTGGGCTTTAGAATAAATACATTGCATTTCTTTTTAGGAAAAAAAAGGTGGTGAAATAGTTATGGTTTTTAGTGATAGATTATTGGTAATTATAGGCAGGGTTGCTTTTGTAGATAATTATGTGTTCACCTCACCCTGTTTTAGAGGTCTACCTCTGAGTTAATTGCTCAGAACTTTTTACAACTATTGTGGAGAAATGGGCATGGCAAGAAAACAGTTCACCTACTAGTTTTGTGATGAAAGGAATTGTTTTCTAGAGATGCCTCTTTTCTCTCCATCAGCTGTAGAAGGTGCTAAGGGGATCACCTGCAGAATGCTCATCTTCTGGATGTCCAAATGAGGGCATAGCAACTCCATGCAGCAGCAGTGCTCTCCAAATTGAGCATCCCAAGAACAGGAGATCATCCTTCAGGTAGCTACCTGGCTTTTTACTGGTAGATCTCATGTCCGTCCAGTTTGGACCATGGCAAGCAAAGCAGAGCAGCACATCTATCTTTGTATCCTAATTTAGACCCTACTTCTCTCAGGGAGCCACTCATCTTCCCCACCACTGCCAGTGTATCCCTCAGCACCAAGGTTCTGCCATTGGCCTTTCACAAATTACTGCGACGTCCCTTCCCTGATCTGTCACATGGTGCCCTGGCCAGCTGGCTACAAACTGTGCTGGTTTTCAGTCTTTTCTTCTCCATACCTATATATTGTTAGTGCTTCCAGCCAATTCTCTGACAGCAGCCCACCTACCATCATCATGGCACCTTCCAGAGGCTGGAGTGAATAACAGGCAGGTACCCACCTCAAGGTTGAGCTCTTTGGACCAGACAACCACTATACAAAATATGGGCAGGTTTGTCATGGGGGCTGATGATGTGCAAAGACTGCCCCTTACACGGGTGTTTTGTTCTGGAGGTGAAGTTTTAGGCAGCTGTGAAACATCCTGTTTGAGAAATGAGCCATCCCAGAGACCAGGTGTTCACAAAATAAGGAAGTAGGTCTTGGGTGGACATATCTATAGATCTTTTTAACTCCAGTTTTTAGCACTCAGGCTCCTTCTTGTATATGCTTTTTGCTGAGTGCCTTTCTTCATTTGCAAATACAGTGGGATCAAATAGAGGCCAAAACATAGGGTAAGCTACTTGATGTTCAGAACAATGTCTTTAAAATCCCTGATACAGGGTGGTCTTTTAAACCTTGCAGAGACTGGTGGGCATAAAAGAAACCAGGTGACTGTGCGTCAACACTTAAATACCTACCTGCTTGAAATTCAAGTGCAAAATATCTTGCAATGAATTTTGGGGAGAATTTTTTAGTGATCATTAGCTTTGTTTTCAGAATTATGTTTGGCTGTTCATTAAAACCCATAGGGAACATGGAAATCTTTGAATGACAGGAGAGTTAAATCTTTCTGATCTCTGTAAAATGTTACAAGGCTAACATTAAGGAATAAGAATGCAGTGAAGTTTAATTAGTATTGCTTTCTATGAATACTCTGAAACAGGTCATTAATTATTATTATGTGCTATGATTATTTCACCAGTCAGTGGAAAATGCCTCAGTGTTAACCTGAAAAAAATATCTTGAGCCACATGTAACATTTGGAAAGATTCTTGTGTCACTCTATAATCAAAGCCTCATTTCTGTTGTGATGCTATTATTCTAAGTCTCAAGGTATTTAAAATTTAGTGATGTTTCAGTCTGCTTTTCCTCTTGACTGCATTGTGAGAAAAAGCCCAGGATGCCTGTCTCTGCTCCCATCTCTACTTCTAGGTCACTGTGGAACTACTTTTTCATGGTGTTCTTTTTCTGTATTTTCATACTAAAATTGCACTGAGTTGGGTTACTTTAGGAAGGCAATGTAGCATGCACAAATCTTGCTAAGGCAGAATTTCTTTTCCTTTGAAAGTTGTGAGGTATGCAAAAATTCTTCACTGCTATACAACTGTACCTTGTGTGAATTTTTGCTTTTGCTCAAAATGGAAAAATACTTTATTTGATGATACTCTGCTAGAAAAGCTTTAAGACAATATTCTTACAGGGAACTGAGTAAAGACATGTGCTGTGCTACATCTAAAGTGTATGTGTTCTAAAATTTATATTTCTTTATTGCAAACTGCCCAGGTGCAAATCAGTCATCTGTTTTAACAACTGTTGAGGCTTAGGTTTGACACTTTCATTCACAACTCCATTACAGATTGTAGATGCTTATCTCACTGATCAAATAAAAAGCTACAGGGAAAAATATAATTTTGTATTTAAGAGCATCATCCTTTGCTAGTTTTCCTGACAAGAGAGATAGATGTGGAGATAGCTGAAGCAGTGTGTCAAAATCCTTGTTCTCTCTCTCTCTGGGATTTTTTTTTGATGCATTTTTTTAGACTTTCATTGAAATTATATTTTCTGACTCATACAGGATGTTTTTTTGTTAGCATGTATTAAAACAAACTGGGGGAAAAAAAGTAAATAAGCAGCTGGAAAATTTTGAAAGTATGAAACTACCAACTGAGATTTTGTGACCATAATTAATAATTTAAGCATCTGATTTCCAAAGTACCTTACTTTCCTCTCTGAAAATCCATCCCTTTCAAGATTGCTGTTCAAAACTTGAGCCATATGGGTTTATTTTGTTATTAGTTTTCTGTAGTTTCTTCAAGAAGTAATTCTACTGGCTTTGTGTAAAAGCATGACCTTCCAGAGGAGGAAGTTCCCATTTAAACTGTTCCTTGTACCATGCCATAACATCCCTTCATTTCTATGAATGTGCCCCATAATGACATTGGAATACTGTGAATGGGGAGCACCGGTTATAATGGCTCCCAGGAACAGCAAAGAGGCATATCAATCAAATGCCACAAAACCAAAAATCTGTTAGGAAAATCAAAATATCTTGTCTCTGTATGTAGGGGTTGTAATTTTTTTTAATTCTTATTATTTTACACTGGAGGAATTCACTTTCAAAATAAAACAATACAGGACTTCTTGAATGTAAAAGAAGTTGCCATTTAATAGACACCTTTGACATGGACTGGTGTGCTGTTTATGCTCTCAGCACCGTTTAAATCAACTTCAACAGTCTGCATTAGAAAGAACTTGGGTCTAAAGTGTGTGCTTCTGTGCTGGAGCAGCTAATAATGGCAACATGAATTCTTGGTAGAGGAACAGTTAGGAAACAAGAGGTAGTCACTTGTTGGTGGAAATAAGTCCTAGTAGCAGTGGCATTATCTGAAGTAGACTTTGAATGTCTGAGTTCCCTGAGTGGTGCATCCTTTCCAGGTAATGACAATATGATCCAGAAACATCTGATTGCACTTAGTTGCTCAAGGTGCGGTACAGAGCATATCTTTGTTGGACCACATTAGTGTTTCTCTCTGTCTGCTCTCAGTACTGTCCAACAGAAACAGGCCCTGCTAAAGATCACTTCTTCCAAACTGAAGACAGAAGTTTGTCTGAGTAGCATGATTCATGAAAAAGATGGAGATTCACTGAAAAACTCAGCCCTGATATACAGAAGGGAACACACAGTCCAGGGTGACTAAGTCTCATTTTAAAAGATAGCACATGCAAATGAAGATAACATCAGAAATGCAAAAGGATCAAGACGAGATATAACTAGCTAGAGTTATCAGAATGTAATGGGACCAACAGAAAGACACCAAGAGAAGAACTGGTCTGCTGTACAGCAGCAAATAAAAACTGTTAATCAAAAAAGTGTCAGAAGTGTTATATAGCTTTTTTGTTTATTCTTACTGAAAGTGTCAGCTCTGATCAGACCAAACAATGGGAACCCAGAGCTATTAGTCTGGTTGCACTCAGAATGTAGTTGCAGACGCAATGGTGACATTTTGTGCCACTCATGAAAATCTGAATGATGTGATAACTTTCTAGTGCTGTAGCAACTTGACATCTAGCATGCAACACACACAGTGAGATGTTTGGAGGAACTTGCATGCTTTAAATTTTTCAGTATTTTATGTTAAGAAGGACTTTAGAAAGCTGAAGGGGCAGCCTTTATTTTGCTCAGGTTGTTTTCTTATTTCATGTGTTAGAAAGATAATGAGTCTCTCTGAAAGCAAAGTTTTCACCTGGACAGGCTGTATTATTGTCATACAGACTATTGTGTACTTGTTTGGACTGCTTAATGTTTCAGTGCTGGCAATTTGGTACCTCCTAGATATGTAAAACGTTGTACTAAGCCCAGGCACTCAAGGTTCTCCCTGTTGTAGAACAGAAAAAAAAATCTCTACAGCAATTTAATTCCACAAGCTTTTCCAATCACTTCAAGCAATTAGTTCTGAAGACTTTTTCTTGAAATTTACATAAAACACATCCTTTCCTCTAATCCATTTTACAAGTGGTAGATTATTTCTTGCACCGAGCTGCCAAAAGTGACGAAAAGAAAGGGAGAATGTGCTTGGGCTGCAGCAGTTGCTGAGAAGGACTCCGAGAAGAGCAAGCTCCCAGCTCCCCTCGTTGCTCTCAGTAAAGCTGGTATAATGGGAATAAGAGGTTAGCTGATCTCTGCTAGTGAAAGGAGGTCATCCATAAATGCTCTGCAAATGGATGGTGGCTACATTTTTAGACCTGGAATTGGTAGACAATGAGAAATATTTGCCAGTAGATGGAGGTAGATCAGGCACTCTGGGAGCATTTGGATGGGCAAAGTAGTTGAGAGAATGAGAATATAGTTTGTTTGCATTTCCTTAGTTTCTGTGTCTGAAATTCAGATGAATGAAGGCTAAACGATCGGTCATGATGATCACAGACTGGTTCTACCACTGCTTGGAGTACCAAAGGCTGTCCTGTATGGGGAACTCTCAGAATCCCAATCCAGGACTTTAAATGATCTAGAGTGGTAGGTTTTTTCCGTGATATGGACCAGGGACATGTTAGAGACCACTTCTTGGAATTAACAGTCAGAGTAGTAACTATTGCAATGGTATTATCCCAGTATCATACATAAAACTGTGGGGGGTTTTTTTGTTGGTTTTTTTTGGTTTTTTGTTTTTGTTGTTGTTGTTGTTGTTGTTATTGTTGTTGTTTGTTTGTTTTTCATTTCATGCTGGGCTGTTAAGTCAAAGGAAGACTGGATTGCCTCTGTTTTTCAAAATGTCTAAGAAAGTTAGTGGTGCAGTGATTGGTTATGCTGAAAGCTCTCTTATGTGTATTTTTAATGAATAGATTTGGTTTTATTTTGAACTCTTGTATGGATTATGTTATGGATGTGCAAAATAATTATTTTACGGTGTGTCAGTGCATTTAGAGTATTTACAACTGTTCAAAAACTAAATCAATGGTCTCTGACATTCCGCTTAAATGTCTTAATATAAGATAGCATAATCATTTTCAGTTGTTTTTCTCCTTATCTAAGTAGGATCAGCTTTTTTTTTATAGTTTGAAAAATATAGGGTACTTCTCAATATCAGTTGAGTTTAAGTTTGTTCTTCTTTTCATCGGCAATTAATTATTTTTTTTTTTAATTTGCACTGTTGCCTTGGTGTTGCAGTATATCTGTACAGCTGAATGTGGATTTGCACAGAATAGTAATAAAGAAAGAGGAGAACAGGGAAGTATAGCCATGATCTGAATAGGAGATTCAGGGAGCTGTACGTGCTACGTTAAATGGCAGAGTCATGAAACCTTAAGTGTGATAAGTCCTGGAGTGTATGCAAAACTATGCCATAAAGTGATGAGAGAGGGTATAAGATCTCCTTTACTCTTCCCAGGAACTTCGTGCTAAACAGCTACTGATGCGAGAGCAGTTATCCTGCTTCATGCAGAAGTGGACTCAAATTCAGGCTTTGTACTGTAGCACCCACAGAAGGGACATCCTGTGGTTAGACCTAGATCTATTCTTCCTCAACACCCAATTCTTGTTAGAATTCTTAGTGCCAAATTCCCAGAAGCTATTTAGGCAAAGCCCCCGGGGTTCAGTTTTGTTGGAATGGGGAAGGGGATGTATATAGCTTTTGTGCAAAAATGGGGGTAACCTGCACCCTTTAATAGGCACAGGGATGAAAGTGATTCAGTCCGGTACTACAGAAATAGTAAACAGTGGAGATAGGTATAATAATGTGTGCTTTCAAACACACAAAGCTAAAACCTATTACCTTTCTGTTAAACTGCTTGTCTCTAGAAATGCTTTGGTGAGTCTGATTATATTTTAAGAAATTTTTTATATCTTTCTGAAAAAAACATGAGAGAGATGCATTGTGGAAAGATTTTCTGACTCGTCTTCTGTTTTCCCACATCACCTAATAATCTGAAGGAGCTCAGGGGCCTGTATCATGAATGTGCTTCGTTACTTGTTAGCCTGCATTTGCTTTTCAAAATCTTCAACATGGGTATTTCTAGAGGCTGGATATATCTTGATATGCCACTGTAGGCATTCAGGGGGTGACAGGAGCACACATGAGAGTTATATTATTCTGTTAACAGTTTTATAATTTCATACTTGCAGAAGTTTTAAGTTCTCAAACATGACAGAATTCAAATTATATCTGAGGCAAATTTGTGTAGTTTTAATTTCTGGTGCATTTGACCAACACAACAATTTAAAAGCAGAAAAAAAGTATATGGTAAAAGCTGAATGCATAGGTACAACTTCAAAAAGCCCAGATATAAAAAAAAAAATAAATGGAATTGACTGTAAGGCCTTTTCACTTCTTTGCTGTCTTTGTTTTAAGATTGAATATTAAATGAGTAACTGGAAGGGGGAATGAGGAACATAGTGTCACATTTGCTACTGTGTTTCTAGAAGCTTTATTTCTCCATATATAAAAAACTGATTTTGAGAGTTTTCAGATAACACGAAAGTTGGAAGTGCTGAAGACTGCCTCTCTCTTATTTTATTTTATTAATTTATTTTTTTTCAAACCTTGGATTAACAATGGATTCTTTTCAATCCACCTTTCCCCCCTAATTTTTTTCTGTTTTATTTTGCCAAAGAAATGAACTAAAATCTCAGTTTATTACTGCCCGAAGCAGCTTTTCAACACAGGTCCCATTTCCTGTTAAAGTAATAGGATTTTCCCATTCATGTCATTTATCCGTTAAAATTTTGGAGTAAGTCATTGTCAGTTACAAGGTATGGGATGTCAGCATCTATTTGGACAAAACAAGTAACTATATAGAGGGATTTAAAGCATTCAGACCAGGATTTGAGATAGTAAGAACAGATTATCTGGTTTTAACTTCATCATATGAACTGGATTGTCTTGGTGACAGATGAAAATAACCATCTTGAATTTGCAGTAGCACCAAAACAGTTTAGCCAAAGAACATACCAGTGATTTCTTGGCAGCAGTGAAGGTAGCAAGAAGATATTTTCCATAAGAAGGTTTACAGTTGAAAGCTGAAAAATGTGGGTTGAAAAATCCTGTACTATGCCTCACAGAATTGTAGCTCCTGCATATTCTGCTTTCATTATTTCCTATGGGCTGAGTTCCCAACTAAGAGATAATGTCTGATACCCCAGGATTTTCTTTGTCAAGACCAGAGCCATAAGTCATGACAGGCTGTAATGTGCCATTAAGTTGAAGTTACAGATGGGAGACTAAAACCACACAGCTACTTTCACTAGGTGGTGAATAATCCATACAAATATTAATATTTCAGTTTTCTACAAAAAAATATGGATTCATTTAATTAATTCATTTAATTAAATTCATTTAATTAACCTGTTTGATTTTCAATGTTTTGCTTTCCTAGTTACCTTAGTTTAGGCAGAATTTTTTTCAACAGTTCCTAGTCTTCAGTCTTGAAAGTACTGATGTTCACTTGTGAAAGTAGATTGCTGAAAGCAAATGTAAATTTCTTATGAAATAGAACTGACAAATATATTGCTAATACTACAACTTCAGCTCAGGAAAATTAAATTTTAAGAATATTTAGTTAATTGAAGTCTGAGATATTGGGACTAACTCAGGGAAAATAAAGTTCAGTGAGAGAAACTCAAGAAAGAAACTTTTACTAAAAGTTTACTGAATATTTGGGGTTTTGCAGTCTTGAAAACCAAACATTTGGTTTGCTTCATTTTACCAGGGAATTTTTTGGGACATTGTCTATGTGAAGAAAGGGAGGATTGGACCTGGTTGAGTCCTTTTCACCAGAGAGTAACCTGCTGGTCACCAGCCAGCTTGAAAAGCAATGGGAGTTACCTCTTGGAGAACAGCTTTTCCATCTCCCACGTTGCCATTCGTTTCAGAAAGAGATTTATTCCATTAACTGCTAGATGATTGTCTTCCCAGGTTAGGCAGTCTCTTAGATGTTTACTGTTAAGTGGAGTGAGAGGAAGGCCTCATGAATTGAGATATGAAATACCATATCATTACACTACATCGTAAACCTCCAGAAACTAAAATGTTAGGAAGGCATTGGAAAGCTTTCCCTCTCACCAAATGAGAGTTGTATCCATGGCACATCAGTTGCCACATCTATGTTACATCAGCAGATGGACACTAAGGAAAGAAGGATCACTTCATACTTGCCTTGATTTTTAGTGCTCTTTACTCCATGTGTTCCTGGGCTATGCCCATGAACATTATTCCACATTATGCCACGTTAGCTCATCAGCCAGTTGGGTCTCTCCTCTGACTTGCAATGGTCATTTCTTATATAAACAAATATTTATAATTGATCTTAGGTAGATATTTGAGGAGGATTCTTAGGTGACAAACTTTGAGGAAAAGTCTTGAAAGTTTCAGTCTTCACCTAGTCAATAGACTCTTTTGCCACAAACACCAATGAAATATAACAGTAAGCTGGTTTTATTGGTGATAACAAACATCAACTTAATAATGAACTTGGATTAGATACATTTTTTATTATAATTTAATTCAACCTGAAGCAGCTGTGACATTACAAGACTGTATATACGTAGGGAAATAATTACTTTTGAAAAGTTTAATCTTTAGTCTTACTATGTCTATTTTGCATAATTCTATGCTAAAGAAAATCTCAGAAATAGAACAGATATTTATTTTAACAAACATCATGATTTCTTTCAGTTTATTAGTCTTACATTTAGATCTTATCATATATTTCCAACCTGTGCCTTGTGCTCAGCACTATGAGATCTCTTCCAAACAGACATGCAGATTTAGGTGGAGTTTCTTCTAGAGAGGTTTTCTTTGTGCTCTGATCTTCGGAAGGACTGGAGTAAAGTACCATTGTACCCTGGCTGATGTCATTAAGGTGGTACCCAGTACTAAACTTTGAATTGGCTCCAGATAGGATGCAATCTTAGTACTGTGGTCAAATCTAGGAGTCTGTTCAGTCCCTTTGTCACTCATGGAGAATTGTTCTGTGTCAGTGTGCCCCACCTTTAGCATGGCAATGAAAAAGACAAAACACCTACTGATTGTTACCTGACTGTTACCCAGTCCTGAGGCTCATGACAGCTTCTCCATGAAAAGAATGTGCCTTTTCTATGCTATGCCAGGTGGGATCAAGGACTTGCAGTACAAGCCTGCAACTGAGATGGATACATATTCCAGCAAGGCATTTTAGACCATGTGTGCTGAGGCACCAAATCTGGGCTTCTGCAGTGCTGCTCTTCTCAGCCCCAGGTTCACATGTGTGATATATCTCTGACTGATAGATCAGTGAAATGCCAGTGACAAGGTAGGCTTTTGGTACTGAAGATGAATGACAGAACTGCCTGCAGGTTGTAAGAGAGGGCAGGAGGGAATGTGAAGCTGTGCTAAGAGGGTGAATATCACATGTAGAGTGTGGCACTTGACAGGTAAGCTAGACAGGACCAAAGGAGTTCCTGATGAGATGTGGGAGACCTGTTACCCAGGTGTGCTTTCTTTTTGTTTTGTGTTCCTTTTTTTTTCCTACACATTGAGTGAGATCACTTTTGCAAATATCTAGAAAAATAAATGATAACTTAAAAGGAAAGGGATGACATCACGGAATTTTCCCAGATGGGATAGTCCCATGAAAATAACACAGGCGAAGTGCACAAGGGATCTGTATAAAGTCTACAAGCACTCTCTCCATACAGACTTGAATATAAAACCAGAAATCCGATGTAAGCTCAGGATGTTTATTCTCTGTTCAGCCAGACAGGGTTTATTTCAAAGGCATAATGCAGTTTTAGCAAAACATGCCTTTATTTTCCAGAATACCTGTACTGAAAAATAGACCTACTTCATTGTTTGCAAAAGTATTCTGCAGAAAAGTGTGTAATATAGAAGAGAAAGAGGTGCTAGTGGTTTTGAAAAAGAGAAATTAAAGGTTTGGCAAGCACTTCTGAGAATAAAGTGTTCATTGATTAGAAATTCGTGAAAGTCGCCGCCATCTAGTGATGAGATGTTGAAGATGTTGCTTGGAACTAAACAGTACCCAAGTGCGCGAGGCGTCTTTTCCAGCTGTGGTGTATTCACTCATCACACTAACTGCATCCTGAACCAGTGGGTTTTTTCATTTTGTCTTGTGCCGCATGTATTAACTGGGAACAGTTAATTGTGACACCCAGGGGTGAAGTGCCAAAGCCGAGATAGGCTGCAGAGCTGTGCTGCTTCAGCTGGCAGCTACTCAGAGGAGCTGCAGTGAAGGGCAGCAGCACGTTTTCACCATGATCCTCCTGAACCAAGTGGCTGTATTTCTGCCACATAACCCAGCTGGCTATATACTCATGTCCTGGGTCCCAGTATGTGTATTAGACCCTGAAGAAGTCACTGATGCCTAAACAAATGGGTAACAGAGGCATATGTGGGGACTGGGACAGCTTTCTACTATAGGATTTTGCTTCCCAAACTCCACCCCAGTTCAGACAGAGAGGTCCACTGGGAAGTGACTCTGGAGCAGCTCCACCGACTGAGGAAAAGGTATTGCCATAGCAAAATTATAGTTCAGAGGAAGGCTATGATTCTTACTCCAGTGTGCATTCATGTTTGTGTACCCTCTGCAAGCTGCAGGCACTGGAAAGGTCCTGCTAGGACAGAATTACAATAATCAAGCCTTCTGACTCCAAATATGTATATTAATGTTACTGGGACACTGTGGGACCAAAAAGGAGCAGCTTGTGTCTCTGAAATTTGCTGCCTTTCCAAAGGTGATTGCCAACTACCAACTGAAATCTGACAACCTTTCTGAGGAAGGAGCATAATCAAAGGTGTTATCAAGATACTTAATCTGATTCATTACCTCAGCACACATCCCTTCAACAGCAGAGGCATGAAGGAAAAGAGCATCATAATAGCAATGACCTTGAGCAATCTCCTAGACTTCTGATTTCCCCGATTGAAATTGTGCCAGCAGCATGCGTTACAGCAATCAAACTCAATCTGCTTTGTGTCGCTAGTCTGAGTTTATTATAGCTGACTTGCAGTTCTAAAGGGCCTGCTGCCCAGTCATCTAGTTTAAATATTGTGCCAGGGACAAAGCTAATCAGTACTAAGTCAATGGGAGGCTCGACTATGATGCAGTCTCTTGGAGTTCTTTTACAGAAACAGATCTCTGTTTTTGTTTTTTGCTAGAGGTCAGCTAAGGAGATTGTATTTTTACTAATACTGAAAAATAGTCTACTATTTAGGTGGGTCAGTGACAAAAGGAACCAATCCATCCAGCAGCAGGACTGATGCTCCAGTCCTCATAAGAATAACTGAAATCTGGTTATCTGAACAAATAACAAATTGCAAGTAGGGAAATTGTTGAACCTTGTGGGTTGATGAATCATCCTTGTGACCTTGGATGACCAAAGTGAAAGGCCCTCCATTTATTATTGTCTGTGGAAAAGCATATGGACATTTTAACTCTCCAGCTACTGCCCAGTTGTCAACGTTTTTATTCACAATTTCTCCTTCATCTGGTACTACTCAGTATTTTCAATATTTATATTCAATATTTACTGTAGTGTTTGTGGGCAATATCAAGCTGGAAAGGGTACTCAGACTGTGGAAGAACAGGGTACAAATTCAAATTTATTTTAATGAATTGGAATCACAGAATATTCTGAGTTGGAAGGGATCCACAAGGATCCTCAAGTCCAACTCTTAAGTGAGTGGCCCATACAGGGAAATGAACCCATGACCTTGGTATTATTAGCACCAAGTTTTAACTAAGTGAGTTAATCTCAGGGAAGAATGCTTTGGCACAAAAATAAAGAAACCAAAACCAGGATGCACCTCAGTGTCACCAGATACAGGTTAACAGAAGATAAAAAATGGTAAAACCCACATTTGAAAACAACAGGCTAGGTAAGGCAGGTTAGAAAAGGACTAGAAGATAATACTGATTCTGGTAGATCATGGTACAGAGATCTACTGAAAGAGAAAGTGACAAGAATTATTTGTAAGGTGTGAAGTAATGTGTTTGCTCTACTTGGCACAAGGAAGTCTCTGCTGCAAAGCTTAGTGTAGTACTAGGGAGGCATCACAGCTTAATAAGTTCAGTGAAAAACCATGAGCCTGGCAATAATGGAATAAACCTTTATGACTGAATATTGAAGAATTTGGAATTATATAATCTACAACAAACCAAAAGGGGATCTGCTTTCAAACAGATGAAAAAGTTGCAAAACCAGGAGATATTATTTACTACATGCTGTACTGACAGGATAAGAAACCATGAATTAAAACTGCATCAAACTTCAAGTTAGACAAACCTCAATATTTTCTTATAGTAAATATAAGTGCATACTAGCACATACAACTGCTCTGGAAGAAGGTAATGCAGTATAGAATTTTGAAAACAAACTGGACAAAAATCTATCATAAATGCTTTGGAGACAGCTGATTCTGAAGAAAGGGATGAGAGGAATGGAAAAATACTACTTCCTTTCAATTTCTCCCATCCTTGCTTTCCATCATGAAAATGCAACCTTTTCAGGTAAGATATATTTTACCTTCCCTGTAAACTCAGCAGCTCATTAAGAGAGCAGACCATTTTTTCAGTATTTTAAACTCAAGGAGAATACAAAGACTGACAATCAATTCTCTACATATATATAGCCTCCAAAATGACTCACACTTGCCAAATTTAGCAACTTTCACTGATGATCATAATCAGTGAAGATGAGCCATTTTATGGCATTCCTGTCATGTTCAGATGATAACGTGCCTTTCAGGAGTATAACACAGCACATATTCCTGGCCTTCACTACTCTGAGTGAAACTTTAGGCTATAGTTCCAAGCAGTCATAATTGAAACTGTTGAAAAATGACTTTTTTACACTAAAACCAGAACTCTAAAGAACAATCTACAGTTATGGAGTCTTTCATATAAATGTTTCTTCACATAAAACACCCAAAATCTGATGTTTCAGACACTGTTGTGGATGCCCCATCCCTGGAAGTGTTCAAGACCAGGTTGAACGAGGCTTTGAGTAACCTCATTTAGTGGAAGGTGTCCTTGCCCGTGGCAGGGGGGGTTGGGACTCAATGATCTCTAAGGTGCCTTCCAACCCAATCCTTTCTATGGTTTTATGTTTATACAATTTGCATCATGTTTGAATCTAGGACTTTAAAATTTTTAATGCTTCACTTCTCATTGAGAAACAACTCATCTGTAACACGTTACAAAAGAAAAAGAGAATGTAAAGCAACCGCGATGATAGATTTGTTAGTGAAGTAGGCTTAGATAGAGAGAAGGATCTGCTGTTTCAGCCCTATCTCCAACCAGGAGCTTCTCCTGAGGTGCGGTACATCGAGCTCCCTATGCCCCAGGGAGCAGTTGAACTGAGACATCCTGCTCTTACAGCCAAACCAGGAGTTTGCTATATTTAGATAGGCAAAAATGCCTAGTGTTCTTGTGTTTAAGAGCAGAGGAGATCAGGAATCAATTTTTGGCTGTGAAGCTCAGCCTCATGCTGGCAGAAATGCACTTTTCTTTTGTTAGCTGCCGGCTGGCATCCTGTTGGTTGTTGGGATTTACACAACTGGATACAGCCAACTGTATGGAGACCAAGGACCTCAGCTGTTTTTTTTCTGATGCTTTCTGCCTAAATTCACTATCACCCCCAAGCTCTTGTCTTTAGGAAAAAGCTACAAAAAAAAAATATATGCTTTAAATGTCTGATCTAAACACTTGTGTTGTTACCTTGGGCACTGTGTCTTTGCAGCTTTGCTTCAAAGACTGATATTTGTCACTGGTTGGGTTTCTGCTACTTCTGTGACTTTTGGTAGACTTGGATCAGGTTCATGGGTCCCTCTGACTTCTCTTTTGGTACTGCATGTAATTTTCTGAAGTTCCCAAGGCAGCAAAGACAGCAAACAAGTAGTTTTCCGTACAGTCAAGAAGAGTAAGGGCTGTCCTCTGCTTTAAGCAATCAGATTTCAGTTTTGCCACTGAAATACAAGAATTGTGGAAGTTAGGAGAACCAGAAGACAAACTGGGCCATTTAACCCTCTTTCTCTGTGATTAAGCCCAGTCTTAAGCAATACTTCATAGTCAGTAATCTTCTGTGGTGTAGACTGAGTCTAGATTCTCTGGAATTAAGAGGGGAGCTAATAGGGTTTTCTTAGCCTTAAGTACCTCTATATGATGTTAATCCACCCCTAAAGAGAAAGACCATTGCACTAAGGTATAGCTATAGTGTATTTTTGATGTTTCGTGTAGCAGGTGTAGTCAAACCAAAAGCAGCAATGATCTTATCTGTGAAAATACGCACCTTGAAATGCACGGTATAAGGGTTAGGTTTTACCTCTGTGTTGGCATGTATTTCTAAAAGACATCACATGCACTGCATGCAAAATGTTCACAAGGTCTTTGTCCCCTGGTTTACATATGATTCCAGGCTTTTTTCTTTTTTTTGTCTCTTCATTCCCTTCTAACAGAGATTGAAAGCAAATTCATGATTTTGTACACTCACTGTCACTATCACTAAATTTTGGCACTTTTTATTGGATTCATTTTGTGTAGTATAGAGCCAAATGTTTGTGCCCCCATCTCTTTCCTTTTCAGACAGCAAGAGCTTTTAATGTGTTTTCAGGGTAAGGCATGCCAAAACCTACCACTTAACAGATTGTCTTTCACATACAAGGTGTTCAATCATTTAATTAAGCACTAACACATTAGGCCATTAATGTGTGTCTTGGGTGTGCTGGGATTCACAAACTAAAGGCAGAGTGACTTCTGTCACTTCAGCAGTGCTTTCATGCTTTGGTAATGTGTACCCTGGAGTGCCTAGTTGCTGTCATAATGTGGACTTTCTCTATTTGAAAGAGCTTTTAAATTTTTCAAATTTTTTCCTTTAATGTTTTATTGACTACATTTCTCTTTTGGAAAAATGAGTTATTGATGTTGGTCTGTTGAGATGTCTGCATGCTAACACTCTGTTGACCCTGTTGCTTCCCTCAGCTATTAGAATACATCCAAACAACCTTTTTGTCAGCTTCATGCAATTATAGATAATGAAAAAATATCAGACTGGAAAATATCTGATGAAAGCAGAGTCGCAGTTCAGGGCCTCATTTTTTAATTTTTTTATCAGTTCTGTTAATAATATGTAAAAAGCACTATAAAACTTATACTGATATATGTTAATAATAAATATACATAATATAATTTTGTGTTAGTAAAATGATGCTATTTCCACTTGCACTTTTAAAATAGCATGGTAGGTTTTTGAGTAGGTCTCACAATAACTGTATGAAGTAGATAAGAATGCTGTAAACTGAGGTACACAGAAGCTAAAGTTCTCTTTACATCGCTAAACACTGAGTCTGTTATCAGTGTTTTGACTGTATATATTATTTTTCAAAAGCACTAGAGAAAAATGCCCATAGGATAATTAAGAATAAAATACTGAGATCATGTTTAAGTAGTGCAATGCTTTATGCTCAGCTGAAAACAGAAGCTTTAACTGCACTGTACCCTGAGGAAAATGTACTGTACTCTTGGTGCAGTTAAATCTATTACTGCTTTTCTTATCCCAAAGGATATATTCTCTATTTGCAGTAATTGCTTACATTTTTGAAGGCAGTTCATGGACTCTCTTTTCTGTTTTCTCTTTTCTAGAGAAAGTTGCTGCCTCAGGTTATGTTTTTTACACTTCTCTTCCCTCTTATTACCTCTCTGGACTCTCTCCATTTGGCTCACGTCTTTCTTGAAGTGCCATGACCAAAACTAGACATCACACTCTTGCTGCTGCCTTACCAACACTGAGTACAGCTCAAGTCCCCGTCAGGTAAGGCGGAGTGGCTCACAAAGTACTTCAGTCTGTATCAGCTGCCAGCAGTGTCAATAGGCCACTCCAACAGTCAAGACTCACTGAAATGCAAGAGTCCTTGTCATGTTCTCTCCTTCCCCCCACTCTCAGCAATGCACCTACCACTACAGAGAAAAGTATGCTGTACTCCTTGATTTCTAACTGTGGATTATCCACAGGACACTGGAGTCAAGGCTGTAGTGATTATCTAAGGCTGGCTCATTGTTGCATTCTTTGAAAAGCGGGAACACATCAACTCTGTCATTCCCAAGTTTTCAACTCTACTTCCCTCTGTTGGAGTGTCTATGATTCCTAGAAAACAATACACATTGTGTACATTGATACATGTAGGAAACTTAAACAAAAAAATTCTCTAGGAATGTAAGTCCTAAACTACCTGGAACAAGAACCTCCTCTCCTATAGTTCAGAGAAGCAAAGGGCCCAATTTTTTTTTTTCCTGCCTAGAAGACCTTTACACCATCCAGGCGAAGATCTATAGTCTACTCCTCAGGGCATTTCTCAAGCCAAATTTAAACTCTGGTTGTTTAGTAATTGTAATTCTTCTTCTCTGTATTTACATGTGATTGTTCTACTTTTGAGTGGAAATGCTGAGTATGCCAGGAACGGTAACCTCAAGATGCCACTGATTTTCAGCTGTTTTATGGACATCAGGTTCAGTTAGTGCATTCAGGTGGCTAGAGGTGTAGTTGTATATTTATGATATTCAAATCTAAGAAATGTGTGGATATGACTCTTTATTAAGTAACTACAGCTCTTTGAAAGTTCCTTTAAGGACTCTAAGGTAGAAAGGCTTTTGACAGTCCTTCTAACAAGAGGCAGAACTAGAGCTGAGAACTTGTGTGCCTAAAATTTCCATTTTCCTCCCCATGACCATGGAAAGGCAGTTGGCCCGTGTTATGAATCAGAAGAAGGAAGGATTCACTGGACCTAGTTTCTGTTTGAAAGGTGTATACACAGGTGTTCTTAGTGACCTCCAATGGCTATCAATTTTGGGGGTAAAGTATTTATGATTTCATAGCAGTCAATGTATTGATATCATAGAATCATAGAATGGTTTTTGTCAGAAGGGACCTTAAAGATCATCTAGTTCCAACTCCCCTGCCATGGGCAGGGACACGTTTCACTAGACCAGGTTGCTCAGAGCCTCATCCAACTGAGCCTCGAACACTGCCAGGGTTGGGCAGCCACAACTTCTCTGGGCAAACAGATGTAATCTAGATAGAGCCTGGCACAGGAATCCTATGAATGTCATTGGTTTGGAGAGGTAAAACTCAGCAATTTCAGCTGGGGTTTCATTTGCAGCATCAGGATCAATCAGACATGGGTTTTAAACTGTAAAAAAGTAGCTGAAAAATCAGACTGACAAGCTGACGAGTAGCTGTTCCTTCAGGACTCCTACAAATGGCTTACTCTTTTGCTTCATTTTGGAAGCTGGATGATACTTCCATAAAAGCCTTAAACTCTTAAAATAAAGTTTGAAATATACTTAAACACCTAGTTTGTGTGTGATTTACATTTCCAGTAAAATTCTGAGTATTTTTTTAGGTCTGTTCTTTCTACGTCAAATGTTTTTCTTTATCTTGACATTCATCCTTCTGAGACACAGACTGTTAGAGCATTTAGAGTTCAGGTCTGTGTTCAGACCTCCGTTTTACTGCAGCTGCGTTACAAGGACAGCACAAATACTGGAAAGGGATAGTTATTGAATCATATAATGATTCATATAACCTCGGCTCCACCTCCTGCCCTGTGCCCGCGTCTTCCTGGCTATCCCGAGCTCTCTCCTGTCGGGAGGCACTGGCAGGGCCGTTCCTTCCGCCGCCACCAGATGTCGCCAGCATCCCTATGGAAAAGCATCCAGCCGGGACGGGCGGCAGGAGAGAGCCACGGGTGACCGGCACCTGCGCTGGCAACCGCGGGGGAGACACGTTCCCAGACCAGCCCTGCAGCTCATTGCAGAACGGGAGAGAGATAAGGAAGTTCCTGTGAATTTTGAAGCCTTCCTACCATCGTCTGGGACCGTCCTCGGTGCCGGCGGGATGGGGAGCGCAGGGGCGGAGGGAGGTGAGCTGGTGGCCGCTGACTCCGGCGGGTTTCTTCGTGCAAATCCACACCTGCAGGCTTTGCTGAGACACGAGTACAGAAATGGCAGCTTTTGAGTAAAATACCAATAGTTTTGGTTATCGTGAGGTGACCACTGTGCTCAGCCAGGGACTCCGCTCCAGAGAGTGTGACACAGGGACGGAAGGTGAAAGGAACAGAGAGCCTCAAAGGTCTTGACCCCAAGGCACTTTGTCCCTCAGGAGCCTCTAAGCATAGGTCGTTTGTGAAACCGCTCCATCTTTCACTGCCCTGAGCATCAAAATGCATTCTTAAAAGACGTCCTTTTGCTTTCTCTGCTTTTGTTCTGAAAGAAAGTTGTCGCGGACATTAAAGTGGCTAAATCAATGTTCATCTCCTGAATTCCTGTAATTGGTTATTTCTTCTTCTTCTGCAGTTAAATTCAGTATCCTCAACCCCGAATTTATGACTTTTTCTTCTTTAGTGACTGTTTCTCAGCCAGCCTTTCAACCCACCTGATCCCTTCATTCTGCTTTTATCACCAATTCTTATTTTTTTTTATTTCCCTTATCAGGGTTAGTCTGGAACTCTAGATAGGAGTCTTACCTTTACCAGCCTAATTTTTGATTCTTGTGATCTGGACTTTGGCACAGAGCTAGTGTTAAAACAGACCATTTTATTTTAGCACAAAACACAGGTTTTGTGTTTAAGTCCAGCTGCCCTTGCCCCAGTGCTCTTTGTGTCAACTTTTTCTCCTAAGAAAAATGAAGCTGAAGTAACGTGATATAAAATGCAAATCAGAAGTAGTATATTCTTTTAAAATTGTGTAATACCATAGAACAGTACTATGCTCAACATTTTTAGTTGCTATAATATGATTTTTTTTCCTGTGAATTCCTAGTAAGAGCTAATATTTAAAACTTTTAATGGGAGGAAAAAACAGATTATGTTCATTATGTATCTTGTTCAATATGCAAAACTGGATGGAAACAGAGATAAATACATATAATTAGATAAATGATTTGTTCTTGATGCATTAGGATATGACTTCTGCTTAAATAGTTCCAGCTGGAATGATGACTCTCACAGTCATACGGAAAGCAAGAAAAAATGCGGTGGATGGATTTCTCACAGTTCTAATGCTGAGTTGATATGGACCAGCATCCCAAACTGTGTATCACTCAAAGCTGCTCCATCTTTCCCCTCAAAAACAAGTATTCACTTTTTTTTTCTTAACATGATTTCCTCAATATAAAAAGTCAACTTTAAAATAAAAAATAGGAAAGAAACAAAGAAAATAAAAGTCAATCAGGGCTTGAAAACCCGGTCACATGGACAGACAGGGTCTGATTCTATTTCAGGAGCCTCAGCTGTAACCTTTCATCATATCTGAATGCAGCACAACCATTTACTGCCCCTTCTGCAGCTGCCTCCATCACAGTCTGCTGACAGGAGGTCCATGCAGGCCTTGGTGTGTATAGACATATTGGTGTGGCTGCACACATAGCATCACCTGTGCTGGAGGACATCTGAGCATTGTCCTTCAGCATCTGTGTGTCCTGGGAGAAGAGGTGTCTGGGGAAACACATGGAGCTTCAGGTGGCACTGGTGAATTTCTGGATAGCATGTACTGACTGTATAAACAGCACTATAGTGTGCATTCTGATCTCTGAATGCTTAAGTATGCTGTTTGAACATTAACTTATTTGTTGTTGTTTTTTTATCCTTAATGGAGTATTTATTATACACTCCTGCATCTATTGTGCCTTTAGTTCTACCGTGCTCTGGTGTACAGTGGATGTTTACTTGTCTTTGTTTGAAATAAGATGTAAATAAATTAGGTAAGGTACACTGTCAAACAGCAGTGCTCTGTGGTTTGCAGTCCTTGCAAAATGTGCCAAATCCCATCACAGAGCTAGAAACTGGTCTGATACTACTCCTTTCATTTCCTTTCTGTTGCACAACCAGAAACTTGTTCAGTGATGACCTTGGAGATGGGGAAGATGCTCAAGGCCAGAGTGGGCTGAGATGCAGAGTTTACTCTTCACTCCCAACTATTGGTTAAAAAGGGTTTCTGTGGGGAAAAACTGGTGTACTCATTGAAACCGGAATGTTTGACAGGGCGGGTTGATTTGAGCAAAGTTATTTAGTAGAGAAGCTGGTGTGAAAAGCACCTGCAGATCTTAGAGTTTCACTGTTTGAAGTTCTTTCTGTGGTGCAGAGCTCCAGTAGACAAGGGTTACAAGATTTTTGGTCAGTCCTTTGTGGTGCTGGAAGCCCTTCAGGCTCAGCTGAGCTCACTCTCAGTGGGCAGCAGGGAAACAAGGAGACTCTCACCATCAGCCCTTTAACATTCTCAGACCTTCTGAGCCTCCTGGGAGTGGCTGCCTCTAGGGTGGCTGACTCAGTAAGGATTAGCTGTGTGGCTGGGCTGGATTTCTAAATTTCATCTCAGGTTGACAGAACAAAGTCAAGTCAATAATGAGGCCTGAGGCTAAATCTAAAATGTTACTTTACAGTCCTGAACTCAAAATGTGCTTATTGCAATACAGACTTGAAGCAATAATGTTCTTCAAAGCATCTCATCCTCTCTCCATGCTAGTTTCCCTCCTCCAGCAGTATCCCTGGAGGGGAGGGTGCCCATGCTCTGCAAACAACAGAACTGTCTAGTGCAGTTCTGCATTCAGCCCTTCTGGGTCAAGCTGGATTTATTCTGTGGTTAAGGAGACTTTAACCTCAGAAAGGATGGCTGTAGTTGTTCCAAAAGTTCTCCTATTCAATGACATCACTGTAAAAGGTATCTTCCTATGATAAATTGAAGTAAATCATAATGATCCAAGAGCTACTTTCATGTTATCTATCTTTCTGAAGAGACCTCATAGAAAATATGTCATTACCTTCATAATAGGGCATCACATAGTTGCTCTCTGTGAATGTTTTAATGTAATAAATCATCAGTGGAAAGCAAAAACAATGCATTACCCACCTTCATTTTCTGTCTTCTGGAGCTCTAAAAGCATTAAATAAATATTTATTAAATTTAATAATGCTCCTGTGAGAAAATTATGCTAAAAAGTTGGGTGGCTTGTCCCACAGAAACAGGATGGATTTTACAGGGCAAAAAATAGCCTCATGCCCCCTGCACTATGGAGCTATTCAAAAACCTTGCAATAACTTAAATTCTGTTCAAAATATTTATATTCTTTGTCCATTGCATTCTCCAGTAAGATAGACTAGTTTCAAATGTATTTTCAGATTTCAAATAGCAGCACGAGACAGTGAAAATGCAGATTTTCCCCTAAATAAATTGTTCAATGAAATATGCTCTAACGACACTGACAAGTTGCTTGCAAAGTTACTGGGCTGTGTCTTGATCTGCAGCAGCTGCTATAGTTAGACATGCTGTATCATGATTTCTGGGATGTTAGTAATGGGGATAAGGCCAGGCAAGTGATAATATAAGTATATGTAAATAAAAACGGACTGGTGGAGTTAGGATCTGCAAACAGAAGAGATACACACTGCTCAGCTGAACAAATATCTCTCACACAATGCAGCTGACATGAGAATAGCCATAATCAATGGGATTAATAAGGTAATCTGACTGCTAAAATGTAAAATGGCTAATTCCTGTGACATCTGAATTTGGTTTAACCTGTGAATAGCAGTTAATTTTAGAAAAAACTTGCATAACAGTGCAGAGTATTTAGGGTAACAGTCACCAAAACAAGCATTTACTAATATATAAAAATAAACAAAAGCAATATTAAATTTCTTTATGCTTCCCCAGTGTCAATATTTAACATGTTCTATTGTTCTGACATCTGGGCCATTAAACAGATAAAGATAACACGGACCAGAAAAATGGCCAGCCAGGCTCACTACAAAGTTTGTGTATTATGAAATACTGATTACAACTATGATGCCTGCATTTGAATTTGTAAGCAAGCCTCTGGAGGTTAAAAAAAAAAAAAAAGAAAAAAAAAAACAACCCAACAGTGACAAAGAAAAGTTCCCCTCAAAACAAAACAATCCCTCCAGAAACTCAGCCAAACCCCTACATAACTGCATAAGCAAAGAGGAATTTGTGCATGCAGTTCTCTATTCATTCATACCAGCTTTTGGAGCATGCTAGGTGTACATGCTATTTTACTAAACTAAGCCAGATATTTGACTTGGTTGTCACATGAGGTCAGTTCACTTTTGCTGCCCTGTGGAAGTGTGTGGGATGAACAGGGCATCAAATAAGCAATGGAGTGGAGAGCTGTGCACATGCATTTCCTGTGCAGGACAGAATGGATGGCTCCAGGATGTAAAGGCTCTTCTCTCTCTCTTTTTATTTCAGGGTCTCTGAAAAATGCACTAACAGCCAACTTTGTGATTTTATGACATCTTATACCTACCTTTTCTTTCATTTATAAACACATATACGTATGAACATTTCCTTAACACAGTGTTACAGGTGCTTTTAATTCTCTTTGTGTGGAGTCCTCCAATACTCATAACACTAGTACTCCAAGGTACAAACCTGATAACAGCAAAAATTTATACCCCTTTTGACCTTTTTTTCATTTAAACAGTTTCCCAAATAACTTATATTCTCAGGGTGTCATTTTTGTGATCATACCTTTTTAAAAAATAGGATTGATTCTCACTAAGAATAACTAGAACTATTTTTAAGGTAGTATTTCTCAGAATGGAAAATACTTGAGGAACTCAGAAAGCTTCAGTCAGCTGTGCAGGTGGTTTACACCCCTTAGTATAAGGTTGCTTTGTTATAGAGCAAAGGCTCATCCTTGAACTCTGGCTTCATGTTCGTAGCTGGGTACCTGTCCTAAACGACTTTGACTGCAGTATTTAATGGTGCTATCTCTGTTTCCAGACTTCTCACTGTCTTGGTTTGAGAAGATTTGGAGGGGCAGAGACCTCGGAGGAAGTCTTCTTCCTCCAATTCAATACCCCTGGTTCTCTCCAGTACAGAGAGAGAGAGATCAAGGAAACACACCCAGATGCAAGTGAAAAAATAACACTTTATCAAGAAGAATGCTAAACAATACTGATAAAACTGGGTTAAGCCAATCAGAAAAATTCCCAAGCTCCCACCCAAAAACGAGATGGTGGCCGGCCTCTCCAGAGTCTAAATCAGTAGGCATATTTGGAGAAAAGAAAAGGTGGATAACAAAGTCTTTGTGCAACCTAGGACACTCACTTTTTTTTGTTACATAGTAGACATTAATACTAGTATGTCATGTCATGAAATCAAAGTAATGATAAAGACTAATTTTATAAAACATACAAAACCCTCTTTACTTCCATGCATGGGTGCTTTTAAAATGTGAATCATATCTTTACTGCAAGAGTGACTTTGCACTGGAACGGGCTGCCCAGAGAGGCTGTGGAATCTCCCTCGTTTGAGATATTCAAGAACCATCTGGATGTGATCCTGTGCAATGTGCTCTGGGATAATCCTGCTTGAGCAGGGAGGATGGACCAGATGACCCACTATGGTCCTTTCCAACCTTACTCGTTCTGTGATTCTATGAAAGGTTGAAAGTGTTCCAAGAGAGTTTCTGAGTCGTATACGTACAAATAGTGTCTTTCACAGGTACTCAGACATGTAGATAAATGAACTCACACAGAACACCAGATCTGAATGTCTGTAATTTTTGCTTTCCACAAGTATAAAAGTCAAGTCTCAGTGCACTGATTTCATGCTGTCAGTGTTGTGTCCACAATAGACGCCTTGGTGAAATAATGAGGGTGACATTTAAAATAGTTATTTACACAGAAAAGATTGTATGTGATATGCAAAAGATGAGTTTGCAGTGAATCAGCTACTCTGTACTAGCTCCCATGGATGTTGCTGGTGAGGGCTATACATCATTACTCCACTTTCAGAACTATGGCCTTTTGAAGGGAGAACAATATAGACAAACCCTAAGAAGGACTGGAAAAAGGAATGCACATTTGCAGTCTGGTGGTCTTACCAGGATGCCTTTTATGTCTGTCAGAGCTGTCAGAATGGATGCTCCCTGCTTGCTTGGGACTCACCACTCATTCTCAGCTCTCACTGCTGGGGCTGGGGCTGCTGTACAGAGGTTGCCTGGTTCCCACTGCTGGAGTTGTATACAGGCACCATGCAGCCTACATAGTGCCAAGAAGAGGGTTTGGTCTCTGGATTGAAGTGCAGTTGATTCAAGCCTGTTTTGACAAAGTAAAATGTGTTTGTTGTGAAAAGCACTTACACAGCAAACCGTAATTACAGAACAGTTAGGTTAATAGTGGAGCCAGTGCAACAGACTTGTTCAATTTGATTTGATCCAACAGCCCAACCTACCCACTGAACAAACCAGACACGAACATTCCCTTTCCCTTTTATCATCTCGGGACTTGGTACATTCTGCTGTCTAAAACCAGTAAACACCAGTTTAACTTGAAATTTGTCTTTCTTCCCTACATATCTGCCATAGTGTTCCCTATGGAAAAATCTCATTTTGTGCTTGTTTTTAAATTGAGGAAAACAGACTATTGCCTCAATTCCCTGCATTTTTAATATGTGCATTGGATTTAATGTGTAAAATAATTATTAAATTAGGTCTTATTCTTCCTTATATTTTGCTGACTTCTCAGAACTTCAGTGCTGTTTTTCCATGAACCATTAATAATTCAGTTCCGCCTTTATAAGCCAGTCTTGCAATACAGACAAAAATATTTTCTTAGGTTCTTATGGCTCATTTTGTGCAAAATGGCTGTTGTGCTTGTTGTGTGTCCCTCTTTGCACAACTTGGTGCTGCCTTCACTGTGAAGAAGGGAGAGCTGGGCACCCCCTTGTTTTGACTCTTCACTGTTAGGACTCAGGCTGGTGGTGTGGGGTGGCTGACTGTCTCTGGGAAAGTTGTGGTGCTCTCAAAGATAAGCAGTTAAGTCCTGCTGAATGGATGGCACTGTCTGGGGGCTGGTGGCATCAATTCACAACTAAATGAGAGACTGAGTTGTCTGGAGGAGAGGGCTGAAGAAGCTGCTTTTGTCTGAGACAGGGAGTCTTGGCTAGGCATTGGTGGAGTTTGTTAACCAGATCTGAGAGCCTCAACTCGGGTAATAAGGTGCTGAAAGTATGATTGCATGTTGAGAAGTGTGCATACTCACCTCGTGTTACACTGATGTGAACTGCCACCTCACTGATTGATGAACATGTGCATATTATCATCCCATTTTAAAAGGATGTTCACCTGTTTTAACTTCTTTTATTGTCTTGAATGTCACAAAATTAAAAGTGTTTTACCTTTTAGATCAGTTGTTTAACAGATGTTTGCTCCTTGAGTGAATGACAGGACCTTTTGTTTGCTCACTTATTTTGTAGATGGTCTACTTTGCAGCTATGACAATATATGGCTAACTGGTGGAAGAGAAACTGGAATGTATGTGGCTGGGAAAATTGTCTTCCTCATCTAGTACCTGGGACTTAAATGACTGCAAACACTTAGATATGGTGAATATTCACCCCGTAAGTCAGCTTTTCAGGATGTCAGTACCAATTAATACTTCTGTCAGTAACACTGAGCTAACCATTAGTGATAAGATAATGCTATACTGGTGTTCTCTTCAGGAAGAGGAGTAATGTTATTTTGGGCCACAAAGCACAGAAGACAGAATTGTGAAGTAATTGGACAGAAGTATACCCCTTGATGTCATAGTGTTACAGATTCTTATCTGTAAGAAACATGAATTCAAATTAATGTTGTGGCTGAAAGCTATCAAACGAAGATAATGGCATCTTTGTGTAAAGCCTTGCTTGTGAGAGTTCTCTAGCCTGGAAATTTTCAAGCAGAGAGGGAAAAATGTCTAAGTAAAAAATGTGACTGATATGGAAAAGGACATTTCAAGAAATAGGTGGACCTCAGGTCTGTAAGCTTGCCTGCTACAGTCTGAAGAAGCAGGAATACCAAGTTATGAAGTTTAATGATAGGCCTGGCCAAGCAAAGGCAGGGCCAGAGTAATTTGCATCTGGCTGGTGCCAGCCTGAGGACCTGTTTCAGTATACTCATTTAAGTACTTTATGTTAAAAAAAAATCATAGGCTTCTGCCATCCTTTTTTTTTTTGCAATTGTTTTTTAATTAAAACTTTCAAAAATACTTCAGTAATGTTTTGCAGGATTGTCTTTGGAAACCTTGTACGATGTGTCTACTGTAAGTCTCTATTAAATTATGGTTCTCTTTTGAAAACAAGACAAATAAAGAAGTGCAGGAGAGAGAGTCAGACAGACTAAAATAGGATGATAAATTCATCCCTATTTTACTTATCATTCTTAATTTTTCATTCAAGTTTTATATTCAAAGAATGTACTTACCCTACACTTTGCTCTGTCTTTTGATTAACCTGACAGCATAATTCTGTTCTTCATTAGACATAAGTTTACATAAATATTTAATTGGATAGAAAAGTCCAATGCAGTTGCCTGCATTACACCATCTTGAAACATATCAAAAGATTTCTACAGGGAAACTTAAAAAATAGTATAAGCAGCTCTGCTGAAAACAGTGTCCTTATGCCTTCTTCTGGTAACAAAGAACCTATTCCAGGTAGTGAATACAGGGTCTGGTAAACAGATTTGTTCCTGGATGTCTTCTGAAATGTCAAACAGCTTTGTGGTTTCCTGAACTCCTGCTACATTGTTAAAGCTCTGCCTCTCTAATCTGTACCTGAGGTGCTTTGATGACACAGTCAGAACACTTATTAAGTGACGTGTGTCTGTGGAGAGAGATGTACCACTGTACCTGATGGAGAAAACATACATGTGACATTTTTTCTTCCAGGTTTGTTGCTGGTGTCTGCTCTTTCTTATTCTTCCATCAACCACTGTTTTCCAGCCTTTGTCCAGCCTACAAGAGAACTATCTGTCCTGAAACTGTGAACTAATGACTCCATATTCCCTCCTCCTTCCTTCACTGAGACAGTTTACCTCGGACAAGAAAACAAGGAGATAGTTTTACTGTAGCTTTTAACTTCTGCAGCTACTACTGGACATTTGGATGTTTGGGCACTCAGCACCTCAGAAAATCCTATTTCAGGTGTTTAAAGTAATCTTTTATTGCTAAGCTGCTTCAAACTGTGCATGAGCATATTTTTCAGTGACATTAGGAATTAGTAGATTTAAATACAGATCATTTCCACAGCCAAGGGCATAAAATTCAAATATTTTAGATCTGCTACAGTAAGTACATATATGAGCTTTGAAAAACTGTAAATGTAAGACATAGATAAGTAAAACAAATCTGTCAGGAAAATAATCTGTACTATACCTTACTGTTCCATGAAACACATCAAACAGTTTCTTACATAACATTGGGACTTTAACACTAGTAAATACTCTGGTTTTACTGGAAGCCAACTATTGGTTTACTAGTTGTGTGGCGACCTGATACCTGCAGCATTGGTCTGCCTACACCATTTTTCCTGGCAGTAAGACAACCCATTGCTTTCAAATCCTCCTTACTGTGATGTCTGTGCCAGACTGAGGATCTCAAACTGCCCCACAGCATTAATACGGCTGTGGAGTAGCCAGTGAGTAAGTAATATTATTTCTGTTTTAGAGATGAGGTGGACATGGGAGAAAAAGGTGGCTTAAATGACGTGCTGAAGGCCACAGAAAAAGTTTTTATGTTCAGGTGATGGTTCCTTTAGCTCTAGACCCAAATATTCAGGATGAGACTCTCCATGGTGAACAGGAAAACAGGGGCTAGGCACAGGGAATCTCATGCTGGCTTGTAATAATGCAGTTTTGTTTCTGAATCCTTAGCCTGCTGTTTCATAGTTGAAAGGGGTTCAAAGTAGCAAAGCAACTGACATGTTTTAACTGTTCAGAACTTCTGCCCTCTTCCTTGGCACTTTTCCAGAGCTAGGGATAGGTGAATCTTGGCAGTGGTTAACTGCACCCTCCTTCCCAGCTTCCAGTACCAACACAGGGTGAACTGGTAAAGATTGTATTTCTATCCCTTGTTTTCTAAATTGGCTTCTGTGAAACAGCAGGAGGAAGAACACAATGTGTGACTCCAATGTAGTACATTCAAATTTTGGCATGAGGAGTATCTTTTTTTATTTTTCAATGAGATTCTGATCAGGTTGTTTGAACATTTTTTCCCCTCTGAATTTCCTTATTATATTTATTTTTAAATATTCTTGGTCATGCTGTCTTAATGTTGTTTATCTCTACCCCTTCGTCTCACAGGAGCAGGTTCACTCCCTCCCTGCCTTGACACATTCTGCCCAACCCAGCTGATTTCTTGCTGTGCAGAGAATCTATTCATGGTTTTATGAGTGGAAAGGGCTGTTTGCCATTTGGAGCCCAGCAGGGCTAATAGCATATTTTTTCCCTGAGCTATTATTCCATTGGATTTCTACCTGCCTTTTTACTATTTTGCAGGCTATTTACATGGTCAGCTGATAAGTGATAGGTAAGCTTACTACTAATTGAATTCCTCTTTTAGGAGTGCAATTTGGGGTGGACAGACCACACATAAGGTACCAAGAATAATACTCCAGGAACACGTAGGCTCTGACTCACACCAGTTATCAGGATGAACTGCAAACTCCGTGTACTATGTAACTTCATGTAAGATATTCCTTTCCAAGAAACAGCTCTGTACTTTATGGCAGAAGATTTTGGAAAGATGATAAAGCTTGAATAGGGAAGGGACAGCTAAGGTTGTATATTCACTCAGCTACTCCTCTGTGTCAAAGCACTCAGTTTCCAGGAGTAGACAGCTATAATTTTCACTCTTGACACTTACAATCAAAACCCCTTTACACATTTTTTCGAAGTTCACAATCAGCTATGTTTGGTCCCCATTGCTTCCAAAGAAAATTTGGGGTGAGGGAGGTACTGATGATAGGCTTTCAAGAAAAAGGTCAAAAAAAAGGTTAACCACTATCCAGCCACCATCATTAGAGGCAAATTTTAGGAGCTTCTGCCAAAGACCCATCTAGCCTGAGACTTTCACTGTTGACTAGGAAGTTTCCTCCACTCATTCAAAGCATGGACAGCAGTGCTTCAGTGGTTAACACTGTATAGTAAGTTGTTTGTGTTTTCCTCAATAAAATTACTCACTGAGACCTGGAATGTGTCACGCATTTGTACATCATGTTTTTATGTTTATACTGTGTTATCAGGATGACCATTCAGAACTCAAAACTGTCCTAATCCTTGTATTTAAAGCTGAAACTTGAAAACAGCCAGGATTACACCCACTGCTTTCTCGTAGACCTTTCATCAATGAGGATAATAGCACAGAAGAGTTCCCTAGGGCATATAGTAAACAGTATTAAGGTAGGACTTGTGTTGTAGGCCAGTGTTTGTTTGGCCCATTTCCTGTCTACTGACCAATCCAAGATCAATGTCTTTGCTCATCTTGCCCTCTGTATAAAGCTGTTGACTAGTGAAAAATAGAAGAGAAATGAGAAATAAAAATTCTAATGGGAAAAGCTCATGATTGGGCACATTTCATTTAATTTCATTTCTTTTCATTTCTCTTTCCCATCAGAAACAAATCTGACAATATAACTACCAAATTAAATAAGCTCAACACCTCCTTTGGTTTGAAAGTTGTTACCACAAGTCTAAGCAGCAAATAATTTCTAGATGTGATTTTCATTGTATTGACATGAGTAACACTTTAATTTAATTAACAAAATTGATATGACAGGAAAATGAGAAAGAGAATATAGAGTTGCCATGTACAAACTTCTTTTTAAATAGAGACATATTCTTTCCAACATATCCCATGTGCGACTACTTTGGCCAAGAGAAGAGAATGTCATAAAACACTGATTCTGTTCGCATCAATGTTTTGTCATGAACTCTAATGGTAGAACATTTCATTTCCAGGTCCCAGATTTAGTGCCACTCCCAATATATCTTATTTGTGTCATGTTCTAGCATGAGATGTTGTTTGCTGAGGTAATTCACCATAATTCTCAGTGTTATTGTCTCCAAAGCTTGTTTCTTTGGAGTTTAAATCTGTTTCTACTTGGTTAGATTCTTGTGTCATTCAGAATTTTTCAACAGTTCTGACAATTCTTCTGTTTTTATGCCTTGATTAGTGCTGATGTAGTTAACAACAGTGACAGCTACAGCTATGTGTTTAGTCACAGAGTTATCAGTCCCTGCAGTGAATGAAGTAACCTACATCTCAGAACTGGTGTTTCATGGTCTCTTCAGATTCAAGAAGACATCTTCAGAAATGCATTATTCAAGTAGTATTTTAAAAATTATTCTTGCAATCTAACCACTTGCTTACCAAAACAAATGAACAAAAGGTGAGTTAAAAAACAATACAACTATCATATTTTTTTAAAAAAGAGTGTGAAGATAGTGGAAGTTTTAGTGATCAAATTAGATTCTTGCTGGTAATGGACACTTTTTGAAAATATGATTTATGAGCTATCAGTATGAATGAAACAACTACCTAATCCAGTATCTCTGAGACCAAGAAAAAACAATTATGTATTGTTGCATTACTATAAGTTGAAAAAGCAGTACTGCAAGTAGTATAATTGAAAAGGCATCTGAAAAGCTGCTGCAATTAGCTGTTGCAATGAACATGCTGGACAATTTTCTGTCCTTATCTTTTAATTGTTCTTTCAATCCTTGCATCCTTTTCTTTTTACGTCGAGAGAAACAATGCAAAACATTTTGTTTTGGGATTTTGAAGAGAGCTATTATTCATTTATTCTTAAAAAAGGTGTTAGTACTTCATACAATGAGTGCTTGCTCATTTACAGAAAAATTCTGGTCCTGCAGTACTGTGAAACTTATCACTGTTTTATATAAAAAAAAATCAGAGCTTGTATTAGTCCTCGAATGTCCTTCCTTAAACATTAATAGCACTGAAAGATATTGACACTGGAGAGGAGGTTCTCTTATTAGTATTCAAATAAATCATCTAGCCTTTGAAGATTCCTGCGTGCATAGTCTTTCTGTGTTCTGTTTGGGCACTCTGTTTCATAAATCAGATCTCATTTTTGGGTCTTGCTGATGTTGAATCTTGTGTTATGGTCAACAGGAAATTCCTCTTTACTGTCACTTGGGACCAAGATATGGCTGAGAATTACATGAAAACTCTATCTTGTGTGCAAATAAATACTTAATGGGAACTCAAAACCATAATAAAATAATTTGTCCCTTGGGCCTTGCTTCTTTGGCTCAGATTTCTTCTATTCACTACCTCAACTGCCTCATACCTTGCTATCTCATACTCCTGATACAGATCTTTTGCATAACAATGGCAAATTTTTCTTGTTTGAGGTCTCCAGGCCTTACTGCTGATGCTCTACCTACTTGTTTCTCTTCAGATAGTGCTAGTCTAGGACTGCAGCATCCTCTATGAGTGAGAGAAGGAAAATTCAAATTGATGGTCAATTCTCTCTTGTATTTTTAAGAATAACTATATTATTACTCTCTGCCCCTTGAAACCTGGCTGCTTTTTCAGTATGATTGTAGGTCTAGGATTCAATTTCAGCTTCCTTGCTTTAATAACTGAGTGATTCTCAGGGTAGCTTTTTTTTACCAGAGAGCTGTTGCTTGTTACTGCAGAGTTTCTGCCCTGAAAGATGTAGTTTTGACTGTGTCAGACCATGAAGATGTAAGAGATAGCAGTAAATGGATAGGCTCCAGAGAAACACTACACTGTCCAAATTTGGCAATGGGTAGCTTTGATCCTGGTATGATTCTGTTAGATTAATTCAGTAAAAATTTATCATCTGTCCTGATCTTCTAGCTAGCAAAAAGGTGGAAGAATGTTTTTTAGACTTCTGTTTTAAAGACTCTTATAAAGTTATAACTCAAGGAACTCCTGTCCAGTCAATGAAGTATTTGAAAATGGCAATCCCCAGATCTCCAAACCAGCTCATCCCTTTTGAAATGAGCCATTATACAAGGTCCTAAAATAACTTAGAACAAATATATTTTAAATTCCCCAACATTTTCCTCCAAGGTAAAGCACAAGAGGTGTTTTATGCACAGATAGTACATGGAATGCAAAAAAACAAGGACAGCATTGTGCACATAATGTACATCTGTATCCATAGGCCACTGGTAGTCTGTCTATTTATAGATGAACATTTTGAGGAAAAATTTGAAAAAGATCATTGATGTTGCTTTGTGGTCACTCACACAGTAGTCAGCCTAACCATAAAAAAATCTTAAGAAGCATAGAAGAATAATTACTTGGAAAAAAAATCATACATTTAGGGCAATTGCCTGTTATAGTGACAAGATTTCCCCTTCTTGCTACTAAATAAAAAATAGTGGATATAGTAGATGGGCCTATGGGCTTCCTGGCAAGCACTAGGTCAAGGTAAGAGAGAAGCTGAGGGCAACAGTTTCACTTAGAAGTACCCTGAACAAAGGCAAAGCTTGGGATATGATGACTGGTAAGAGGAGAGAAAGAGCAGTCATAAGAGAGTGGACATCAAAACTGGGGCTAAGGAAGACTTTGCTATATACTTAGCCATCAAACAATTGATATTACTGGAATGCATTTGCTAGAAAGTACAAGCAGGAGAAAGCAAAGCTGTTCTTGTACAGTTATTCACAAATGGGTTAGGACAGCCATGGAACAGTATCACACTTGCAAAATGAGCTCCATATGAGATGCATTTTTTGTCTCCTTTAGAGTGCAGACCTGAAATGACAAGTTTGATTTCCTTCTCCTCATTAAAGAAACTTCTGAGGCTTGATCACTGGACTGTCACCACTCCCTCCCTTTCACTTCCCTGGGATGTTGAACATGATGGACCAAACGTACATGCTATCTACTAGAGAACTATTTTTGGAGAGGGGAAGGAGAGGCTGATCCATGGATCTGTGGTTAAAGGTACCTCCAAATGTTTTATTAAATAAACTCATATTCAAGTAATTTAAAGATACATAGCAAATAGGTAAAGCAACAGGAAGTTTGCTCACACAGACCTTTGCGGCCATTTCCTTATCCTTTTAGTCTGGGTGCAGCCCACTGAGTCTGGATCTTGCACTCTTCTCTTGTGGAAGAACTGACTGCACTGAGTCTTCTTGTTTGTGTCCTTTGACCATCAGTCCTGCAATATCTGTTGCCCATACAGAGACTGAAAAAGGATTATAGGTATGTAACGGCACATAGATAGAAGAAGGTAAATTAAGGTATGTATGACAGGTTAGGCATCTCCTTTGTTCACTGGTATTATCACCCAGTGTTCATCTAACATTGCTATGACTGAAACTTTCAAAAGTATTTTGAAAGGCAGAGGTGTCTCTGTTTCACAACTGCATAATGAAAAGAGCCTCACTTCCCAGAATTTATAAGTACCTATTGATCTGCTCTCTTCTCAGCGAATGCTTTTTATCAGACCACAAATTTTCTGGAAAGATATTTTTGTTCTGAGTTTGTTTACACAGTGCACAGAACAACAGTGTGCTCAGTTATCACTGAAGCTCCTTGGTGTCACTCATTGGAGTGACTGTCATAACTCACAGTCCTAAGAGAGTGTCTGTTTCTCACTGTCACTGGTGAGATAAGCTATATTTAATGCTGCAGCATCAAAGCTGCCAATTTTACATTTGCATTTAGTGGTACAGTTATGAATTAAATACACTGCCTGCCTGGTTCTGGTTTGCAGAGGGTAAAGTGATGTAATTACATTAGAAGGGAAAAAGAGTTTACATAAAAATGAAATTTCAAAGTGTAGAGTTTGGTATTTTAGGAACATTAGACAGGTATGGATTTAAATGATATGAATTTTTATGTTATCAGGAATGCTACATCAAAAAAATGTGCACGAGCATATTGAGATAATCTTCTTATTCTGCAAATTTCTATAGGGTATCCCTGGATAGAAAATCAAAGACCAGTCTACTATAACTATTATCAAAAAAAGGAATTTTTGTTACTGGCAATAGAGATACAATATATATCTTTTAACTGTAAGCAGCGTTGGGGTACGATTAGAATGAGAACTGGTTGATTATCTGTTTGTTTAAATGAGAAAAAATGCATCAAGTTCCTTTCAGATGGTGGACTATATAACAAAGTACCAATCAGGATTAAGCATCACTTCTTATTTTCTTTAAAAGGCTAGTGAAGTAATTGAAAAACACTGGATAGAGTCTGTTGTACTAAGACAGCATAAATCTAAAGTACGAGAGACAAACATACAATGGTTACACTTCTTCACTATCCATGTGTCCTATGTCTGAACTATTTATTAACTGAAATGTGAATGGGCAATGAAGGGCCAATTTATATGTTACACCAAGAGATGTATTATAACTGCCTTAAGCATTGATTTCCTTCCTTCTCCTATTCTTGATTGGGATATACACACATAGAACTGCAATAATGTGGGGCTTCCTTATCAGATCTTGGATATTTCCCCAGACTGTCTGCAACCATTAACCTTGCATATTATCTGACTTTAGTGATTAGTACAAGCCACATAAAACCGTATTGATGGCCAGCCCTGGGTTAGAATGGTGAGCTAAATTATTGGAGGTTAGATTTTGCTGACTTTGTGATACAAATGATAGTATTATGTTAGTCCTGTGAAATTGCTAATTTGTCATTTCTTTCATGGTGTAGTCAATGATGTGGTACTAATGAATGAGGCCCATAATTGTGTGATACCGAACTGTAGCTTCTTGCTGATTCTTTCTGCACCTGTATTAAGAAGAACTGAATGTCAAGATTCTCTTTGTTCACTCACTAGTTCCTCTTGCATTTCTGTGCCCTGCTGCCAGATGATAAGAAATAGTATTTGTATTTAAAGTTAAGGACATTGCAGTTCTGTTTATAAGACTAACTTTGTTTGTTTGTCCCCATTGCTTTTATGAGGTGCTTTTGGTAGGATTCTGTCACTCCTTTACTCTTGCAGCTCCTCACTGAGATGTGCGTGCTGCATCTGCAGTGAACTTCAGCAAGTGAAGTCCTGAACTCCTTCAGGATCTTACAGTTGCTGCCATTCTGAGATCGCCTCAAGAAGTATATCTTCAATGTACATCTCAGAGGCTATTCAGCAAAGTGGGCTTCCAAAAGGATTTGGAAGATAAGCTGGAGTAGGTGAACTGGGTCAGTGTTTGAAACATTTTGCCTTTTGTCTACTGTTCTACTTTTAGTTGAGTGGTTGTGAAAAGAGACTTAATTGGACCAGATTAACACATTGCACCGCTCAATGAAAATATTTCTCATCCTTATGATTAATTTGGGATTACCTTTCATTATTTTTGCATTCCCTTCTTCTTCTTCTTCTTCTTTAAAAATTTTATTATGAAGAAGAATGAGGATCAAGGGAGAAAGGGAAAAACAGCAAAAAAAAAAAAGGAAAAAAGAAAAACAAAACAAAACAAAACAAAAACACTAAAAAAGAGGACCAAGTCTTTCCTTTTAATTGATAAAATAGGGTTTATTATTGTTCATAAGTATAATTTTGGCTTGTGTTAATAAATAGTTTTTAGTGTTTATAGAATCATATAACATTTTGGGTTGGAAGGGATGCAAAAGCATCTAGGTCTAAGACATTGAACTATACAGATATCTATTTTCTTTCCATCTGGCATCAAGAAGCAGTTGAGTCAGACCTTTGGTTTACTTCTGCAAAGATGGACATCCCAGGTAACCTGAAGTGGGGCAAAATCTCCTGCAGCAAGGGCAGCTGTGGCACTGCTGCCCTGAGGAGCATTTTAGTGGTCCTATGCCATCTGGTGTTGTACCTGAAGTTCTAGATTCAGAAAATAAAGTAAATTTTGGAAAATCTCAGCCTGTATTAAAATAAGGCAAAAAGATGAATACAGAATAAGAAATAGTATTTATTATGAGGAAAAAAAAGAAAAATAATCATGGTTGATTGAGAAGTTTGAAAAACAAAACCAATTGGATTTTGAAGGCTTGGAACCCAAAAAGTGGTGTGGTGGAGAGAGAACCTAGGGTTTATATTATTATACATTTTTTTTTAAATCTGATTTATACTATTTGGATGCTTGTTGTAGGCTGTGTTGATGAATTTTACAAATTTGAAGTCCTGGAGTCTGATTTGCGTGGTTTGTCTGATGTTAGCATGACACCACTGAGCTTAAAATAATAGATCTCAGGCACATGTCCTTGAAAGCCCATCCCTCAGAGGTTTAATCTTGATAAAATCACTTTGGAAATAAGCTTTTTAGCCTTCTTACATGAAAAATGGAAATAGTAACATTTGTTTATGCCTGAAAAATATTTTTTAGTTTTATATAAGAATGACTCATTGTCCAGCTGTGAGTGAATAGTGCTACAAAAGTGTTCTACTTCCCCTATCAAAATTATAGTAGAAATTTATACAGTAGAAAATACAGTAGAAATAAACAATGCTGAAATGAAAGAGTCGAAGTCCCAATTAATTTGGTATGCTTAGATTTAATTAGAAGTACCTCCAATCTTTTTAGGCTCATAATTCTGTTCTCTGGTTCTTTATCATGTGCTGTAACGAACATTCGTTACAGTACATAGTGCTGTAACGAACATTCACTGATGCTGTAGTTGTTATATTTCTTAAAATTACATCAGTATAAATAGTCCTCTTTTGTAACAAACTGTGTATTTATTGCATTAGTTTTCAAGCCAGCAGTCATGCTATTGTACAATTATTACTAACATGTCTCTGAGTTTAGGGTGATATCTTCCTTCTTCTGCTGAAGAACTCCAGCTCTGATAGTGACACACTTGCAAATTGCTCTGCTGCTTGAAACCTTATATTGGAAGGTAGGAAGGTGACTATTTTTCATATCCAGGTTGCCTCGGTGTAAAAGCAATTTTGTGTTCATTTTAGGAGAACAGTTTACTCAGGGGCTTGAGTCTTTGTGAATGAACAGATAAATTCTTCCATCAGAATAATTCAGAAGTGTGTATGTTTTTTTTTTTCCTTTACTCATTCCACAACTATTCGTGGAATGTGGGTGCACGAGCTTTTTTGTTAGGTGTGGTAGTTCAACAGAATTAACCAGAAAATACAGTAAATAATGTTAGGATCCCACTAATTCAGAACTGGTGTCTTTTTAGCAACAGTAAGCTTTGGAGAGCATAGGAACAGTAGGATTTGGAGAGAGACAGAAGGGAGCACATCCCATTTCTGCATTGTGAAGGACTTCTGCAGGACCATTTCCTGTGTGCTTAGGCAGTGCAATAAAACAAATGAATCAACAAACCAGTTGCTATTCCTAGTTCTGCCCCCAAGTGTAGCTGTGATTTTATATTTGGAATTTAAACTTTGTGGATGATCTCTTTTAACATGTTTGCACAAAGTCAGGAATAAAAAGGGTTGAAGTCGAGTAGACACATTTATTTTCCTCTGTGTGATGTGTGAGCTCACTCTAGGTTGTAGCATTTGTTAAATTTTGCCTACTCAGTTTCTGTGAGCATTCTGTATGAAGTATTCTATGTGCTGCAAAATGTTGGCATCCAAAGATTTAGATTGTTTTGTTTATCTATTCTGATGCTGCACAAAAATGTTGGCAAGTTTCCTGCTTATTGGTCAAATCAGAGAGTTTAGATCCATACGATACTTTTTGGATTATAGAAAGTTTTTTGTCTTTGTACTCTAATAAAATGAGGAGGATACTTGAAGGCTAGGAAAGTTTGTGTTGGAAATATATCTTGGAAGGTAGGATCTCCTTCAAGAACAGTTTGCAATTTTTTAATGACCTCCTCCATTGTTTCCAAAGACTGGTGGTATGTGCTGTGGAGGGATGTGTGATCATCGATTTGTCTGGTTTTTTATTTTTTCATATGGTATTCTTATATGACAACTGGGTACTGTCTGTAACTGTGTGCATATGAGTCTTCAGTGTGTTTATTTTTTGATAAATTAAACTGTATATTGCATCAAATAGAGAAAAAACAAGTTATTTAT
Source organism: Corapipo altera (assembly GCF_003945725.1). Classification (NCBI taxonomy): domain Eukaryota; kingdom Metazoa; phylum Chordata; class Aves; order Passeriformes; family Pipridae; genus Corapipo; species Corapipo altera. The sequence continues at coordinate 24,913,571 of NW_020884872.1, forward strand.
TCTTCTGGTCTACCTCACAACAACTGCAACACTTTAACACTTTCAGAAGAAGTTTACTCTGTTTTGTTTAATTCTGGTCCTACTTGTTTGGTTTGGGGATTTGGGTTTTGTTGGCTTTTTTTTTTTTAATCTTTGTAATTAGCAGATGATTCCTGCTCTCTCTTGCTGTTCTGGTTAGAAAAGACTACTACAGAGGTATAACATGGTGCTGGAACTTTGCCCTAGAAAGCATCTGAAATGGGTCAAAATATTATCTTGTGGCATTAGGGGGTCCAACCATCCTTTTTGGCTATTAGCGAGGTAGCTTCCACTGATGCTAAAAGTGCTGGGAACTCTGCCTTGCCTTTCCATGGATCCAGAGTAGCAGGAACTAGACTCTGAAGACCTGTACTCATCTTTTCAAGACTAATTTCCATGTTGCTGGACCCCATCAAGGCCAAGCTGAGTCTCGTACATGCATCATCATCTGTAGTCTGGCAAACACATAATCTGTACACTATTTCGTACCTCTTCAGCATAAGCTGCAAAAGTTTTTCTGTAAAAGTTACTGAGAAGATAGCTAGGTCTTTCACCAAATCTATTCATTCAGACTCTGTACATATTGCTGACAGGCTTACTGATGTGATGGTAAAAGACTTAAATAAACCCGACTTGTTAGTGGTTTATTTGATTTAAGAAAGGATATTTTTGACCTGAAATCCTCTATGTTACTTGTTCAGTTGATAAAAGAACTGCAATTATTGCTACAGATTATCTGTTTTGTTCACTGTAAAATATAAAACATTTCCGTTGAAGGAAAATACACCACCATAAATAATTAAAACTATTCCGATTGACTTTTTTAGTCAATTTTAATCTGACCTTAAATCACAATGGTCAGCCATTTTATTTATTTTTTTAATTACTGATTATTTAGAGAGATTACTCTAAGCAATTACTAGTTAATATCCTTAATAGCCAGTTTTACATGTAGTCCACTGCTATGTTGCTACTGGCCCTGCTTGAGAAACATAATACACTCAATATCAGATCACATCTTGTATGTCCCCAGTATTAAAGAGAACAAAATGAAAGTAATATGTATTTCACTGATAAGGGCCACTTTTCCTGTGATTATAGTTCTATCAAAATGTACCAGTCTAATATTAAGCACAGCTTTACATATCTTTGAAATAATGCAATTATGTATAAGAAACCTTGCTTTTGCAATTAAGACAATGAGATCTGCCCCATAGTGTTATAGGGAGAAATCCTTTTTTTTTTATTGACAGGGGTTTTTTTCTTCTTGATGTTATTGACAGCAACAATCTTTTTTTTTTCCTGTAGAGTTGCAGTTGTTCTGTCAGTGATACTTGGATTACATATTAAATGGCCTTGTGGAGGTTCCTGTTTTATTGTAATCAACCATTTAGCAACAACTGGATGGTATATTTATGCCTCACAGTCAGTTGTTTCACTGAGATTAAGGAACTATAGACCTTCTATATGTGTTATTGTTTATTGAACCGTGTTAGAAGAAATTCGTCTACTGCTTTTTATTGATGGGAGTTTCTGGCTAACAGCACTTTAAATAAGTGGAAAATGCTCAGTTATCACCCAATGTGAACAGGATCAATAATAGTTTAGTAGTGTCTGATAATTGCAGTGGCTGTTATATACAAGAGCTCGCGTCTTCTTGAGTGACTCTTATCAATCTATTGTCCATCATCATCTGATAATCAGACTGAAAATATAGTGGGGAATTATCCTTTTTTGAATCAAGCTTGTGAAAAACATCTGAAATAACGGTAAAAAAATCCTCATTGTTCCACTCAGCAGGAAGAAAAATTTAGTATCTAGGTGAGTGTAGTGAGAAAGGGACAAGAAAAAAACCCTTGAGTGCATTTGCTAAGTAGAAAAATATGTATAACACAATGATATGAGGGCAAATATTTTTGCAATATTTGGAGATTGGCTTAAAATATTTGCAATTATATTCTGCAGGAGTCATGACCCTTTGTATATCTCAGGACTATGCTGGTGACTTGGAAGGAAACCATAGGACACTGATGGCAAGCAAGGTGTGCTTGAGTGCAGCAAAGTGTAGCTCTTGTTCCTTTGTTTCTGAGGGCAGCAGCATCTCCACTTCACAGCACAGGCCTCCCAATGCTGTGACAGTGTGCAGCTTTGCCTGCTTCCTCCAAAGTGGGCAAAGCAAAGTAATGTTGCTCTTGAACACAAAGTTCACTTGCAAACCCCACCTCCTCTCTCCATGGTTTTTCATTATACTCTAATCATCCTCTTGTTCCTTTCTTCTCTCTTCATTTTCCTTTCCCTTTTTTAATATATCTTTTACCTTCTTAATTCCAATAACATGTATAGCCTGGCCATCTTAGGTTTCATGGCCTTTCTGCTCTACTAACAACAGACAGAATTGCCAGAAGTCTGTCTGGGCACAGATTTTCATAATGCTAGGTTCAGTTAGCTCATATTTGTTCTAGGTATCAAGAAAATAAATAAATAAAAAGCAGTTAAATTTTATGTGCCTCTGTAGACCAGTAGCTCCACAAGTGTATTCTCTTGTAATAAGAACTTGATGGTTTGTGTGTTGTCTACCAGGAACAAACATTGAGATATTTGGGAATTGGTTTCAACTATTATAGTTCTTACTACCTTTTATGCCACACTTCTTGATTCCCTTATGTACAACACTGCGGGCTGCTGCTGGATGTCTTGTTATGTCCTGTGCTAGAGATGATGTGCTCCTCCTGCCTGTTCCTGGGTGTAGGACTTCAAAAGGAACATGAGGACATTAAAGGCAGTGACCTAAGTCACTAGGTCATGGTTTATGTCATCTTTCAGACCTGAAAGACAGAATGATGCAAATTTCCACTACATTGACATTACTCTTGCAGGAAAAAAGTCTAGTTTTTGATCCAGCTCTTTTTTGTCCTCACAGTTGTTTTAAGTCAACTTCTCTGACAAAAAAAAAACCCAAACGAAAAGTGCAGCTGAAACATTTTTGACTACCTATGTTTATAAAATATGTATGGTGCAGTACAAAGTGTGTGGTGCACACCAAAAATGACTTGCAGATGATGCTACTGATCCAGGTAACTTTTTATACTTCAGCCCAGAACTATGCATTTTGTTTTATTCAGAAAATTCAGCCCTTAAAAATCAAAGTGCCATGGAAGAACATTCTTATCTGATTTCAGGCAATCCCCATAATACCGTAAACTTAATAATGAAAGAATATTACTAATGGACCAATATATGGCATGTCTATGAGAAGCTTTGCCACTTCTCTCCATGGAGAAGTGAAAAACAACTAGGCTCTAATTTGACTGTCTCAAGTAAATGCCCAAAGGCAGGATCGCTTTGATTTCCAGCTTGTTACCAAAATAGAGTAAAGCCAAAATTCAGCCAACTAGGAAAAGGAGAACTATTTAATTGAGGAAAGAGTGATTTAATTTCCATTTTCAGTTTCTCAGTTTAATTTATACTTCCCTTAATGAGAATGAAAGTTGCCAGTCTTTCTGTTAAGATTTAATGATATTTTGCAAATTGTTAATAAAACTTAATAGGCTTAAGGAATTAGTACTTGCTACAGGTGGATTCCAAAAGGATAAGCATTTTAGGTGGAAATACAGTTGATTGAAATTCAAAGCAGTCGTTTATAAGTTACCTTCTAATCTTCCAGTTTTCTGTAAACCAACTCCAAGAAGAAACCAAATGAGATGCTTGTCCACAGCACTCAAACTCCTATATGGTTATAGGAAAGCAGTGTCAACCTCCCCTGTTAGACTCAGAAACATTTCAAACTGATGAGTGTGAGTCTCCATTCAGGTAGATAGCTTGATTGCACCCAGACCAGCTAAATACCTGTTTACCTAGTGTTTTTATCTTCTAGTCTTTTTGCATTTTCTTCTAGTGCCTACTGATTACAATAAACTTTTGTTTTTCCTCTGTAGCTGTCTAGTTTGGCTTGGGGGGTGGGAAGAAGTTCCTTTTGGAGCCAGTCTTTGCTCTTTCCAGAGCTGCAGGGCAGTATTAGGCTTATTTTCTCTCATTTGCCAAACTAGGTCTGCCAGTCTGTCCAGTGCAAGGCATTGAACAATCTGAGCATGAATAGAGGGGTTCGGCAGACCCATGCAGCAAGCTGTCTTCAAGTTCTAGGACCAATCCTTTCTACCATCTTTATTCTCCAGAATGTTGACAACCTGATATCTGATATCCAGAAAGTCAGTGGGAATTGTGCTCTTCCATTTTAAGTCTAGATAAGTGGGTGTCAATTGTTTATCTTACAGCCGGTCTCCAGAATAAACCCTATAATCTAAGAGCATTGAAATGTTTTCCACAGCCCATGTCCTTCATAGAATCATAGAATGGTTCAGGTTGGAAGAGACCTCAAGGATCATCTGGTTACAGCACACTTACCAAGGCCATGGACACCTTCCACTAAACCAGGTTGCTCAAAGCCCCATCCAGCCTGGCCTTGAACGCTTCCAGGGATGGGGCATCCATAACTTCTCTGGGCAACCTGTTTCACTGTCTCACCCTGCCGCCGCCCCCCCCCCCTTCCCCCCCCAAGAATTTCTTCCTAATATCTAATCTAAACCGAATATCTTTCAGTTTGAAGCCATGCCCACTTGTCTTACCACTACATACCCTTTTAAAACGTCCCTCTCCAGCTTTAGGATGGAATAGGTCACACAATGAACCCAAGACACCTCTGAGTTAATAGTTTCCCTATTAAGATAGGGAGGAGTTCATAGGAGATAGAGAATAACACAAAAATGCATTTAAACTAGAACAGAGTACTGTCTTTGGTGCTAAAGGACTAAAGGAAATATCAAGTGTTCTCAAGGGTTTTAACAGTTCCATCAGGGGTCATGAAAGCAGAGAATGGCAATTTTGTAATTATTACTTTAAGAATAGGGATTTCTCCCTCCTCCCCTTTCTTTTTTGGTTTTTTTTTTTTTTTTTTTTTTTTTTAGAAATGGGAAGCTCCTTTAAAAGGAGTGACATTAAAATGTGTTAGTCATATCCTCAGTCTATAACAAAACTTTTCTTTTGAAAGTCTTGATATCCAGCAAAGGTTTTAATGGAAAGTTCTTTAGGTAAGTTTATAGATGTTTATCAGTGAACAAAAATTTATTATATTTAATTCACTTATTCTTTCAACAACTCTGGTGCTTGTTTTTAGAATGTAATCCCCTGAGATATATCGCCCATTTATTTCACCTGGTCTAAGGTCTGGGGCGGGTTTTTTTGATTTGCTTTGCTTTGTTTTTATAATTTGGGAAAACAGGAAACTGACTCTCACATGCTTTACGTGAATATTACGTACCATTCATTTAAAAGAGTCTTATTATTGCATCAGCCCCTGTCTTCCAGAGTTGTATGAGAGTGCACTGAAGCACTGTGTTCCCTTATTGAGACATTTTTGACAGAAAGTGTACTTGAAGCATCTCTATCCCACCTTACTCCAGTATGGTCCTGAAGACTGCCATTTCTTGGGCACTATTCATCATCCAGCTTGACATCTGCTGAGACAGTTTCCTGCATCTGCATTTAATATTCTAGTTAATTTATTTATAATTCTGGCTGCTCAGTAAATGGCAAGATCAAACAGATTTGATATGGAGTTTCCAGATAAAACACTGATATTATGAAGTTAAATATGTCCTTGTTTGAGGTTCCCCAACAGCTATGGTACTGTGAAACATTTAGGGTTCACAAAAAGCACCACAGATTTTTTTGGTTGGTTGGTTGGTTTTTTTGGTTTTTTGTTTTTGTTTTGGTTTTTTTTGTGAGCAGATCTGTTCAGAGTAAAACTGGGTCTGAACACAACTTTTCAATACAACTCTTAGTCTTCAACTGATTTGTGGTAGAGACACAACCCATTCAGCTGTGTAAATATCTCAAACAACCACAGGTTAAAAAAATGAAGGGAAATATATTCTGCTTTGTTACACATTTTCCACTGATATATTAAATAACATACCTTTGTGAAGCAGGTGCATATATTAATGGGAGCTTTAACAGTAGATTTCTCTGTTTCTGTCACCATTATAATATTACTTAATCACATCTTTTTGTGTCAAATTTACCCAAGAGTATTTTTAATAGAAGCATAAAAGAAGTTCAACACTGGGTATGAAACAAAAAAGAATTGGGGTCCAGTCTCTTTGGCAAATATTCCATAATAAGGTAATCCTTTAAAGGCATTTCACATAGCTCTGAGAGAATAAAACAAATGATTCAGGGTAATTCTGGTCTTTCAGATAAATACACAACTAGAGTATGTGATTTACATTAGATTATGTTATTTTATATGCAAAAATATGTGAAGCATTCCCAAGGAGTAAGGACAGATCTATATAACTGAAGAGATCTTTAACAAGCCCATACTTCCCCTTTTTAAATAATAAACTATAAATAATGTTTGTGTTAGAGCTTTCATGATATGTTTGAGAGCTTTTCTTACAAATTATGAATAAAATTAACTGCTACTCATTCTCATGCATGCTATCAGGTTCTTATACACCAATGTATCAAGGTTTTTTACGACAACATACTAATATATGTATATCATTAACATTCACAAAATGAACACATCTAAGAACAAATAGGTAACAAATAGAAAAATAAGAAAAGTAAATTGGATTATTAAGAATATGTCTATTTTTGGGTTTGTGAAATAGAAATTAGGAATATCCTATTAATGAAGCAAGGAAAGTATTTGCTTGTTACATAATTTTATTAAATAAAGTTTTTATTTGCACTTAGAGCAGACATATCACAGAATCATAGAATCATTTAGGATGGAAAAGACCTCTGAGGTCGTCGAGTCCAACGTTTGACTGATCACCATCTTGTCAATTAGACCATGGCACTACGTGCCACATCCAGTTGTTTCTTGAACACCTCCAGGGGTGGTAACTCCATCACCTCCCTGGGCAGTTCATCCCAGGGTTTAACAACCCTTTATGTGAACAAATTCTTCCTAGTGTCTGACCTCAGACTTCTCTAGCGCAGCTTGAGGCTGTGTCCTGTCATCCTGCCACTAGTTCCCTGGGAGAAGAGGCTGACCCCCACCTTACTTCCTCCTTTCAGGTAGTCATAAAGAGCAATAAGTTCACCTCTGAGCCTCCTTTTCTCCAGGCTAGACAACCCCAGCCCCCTAGATATCCCTATCCCTAAATATCCCTCAGTATGATTTAAGGTACATAAAGGGCACCAAGTGGTAGGAACTGTGGTAAGTTGGTTTTTTTTTTGTGGAAGACGGTGCAGCAGACAATGAATGGGCTACAATGAGTCTTCTCAACCCAATCCAAAAGCCTTTGTTCAATTGATTCCTTCCTTTACTGTAAGTGAAGATTTTTCATGTGAGTGAAGACTGTAGGATTGCCTCCCCTCTGACAACAACATCTGGAAGAGAGCTCTCACTTAATTGTACTGTAATGAATATATGGTTTATTTTCAGCACCTCTAATTATCTATTTATACTTTGCATACTACTCTGAGAGCAATCTTTTTCCTTCAGCCTGGCACCAGGGACATTTCCTAGAAATGCTTAAAACTATATGCATCTGATACAGAATATGGGTATCACTGTGATACAAGTAAAAATTATACTCTACAACATGATATGTATCAGTACATCGTAAGTTGTGTTCACAATACAATTAATGGCTCTACCTACCCTTGACAGTTAAGGTTGCCACTTCCATTACAAATGAGAGGCAAACCTGGCAGATGAGTTAGGAGTAAAGCACATAGATGCTTGCTTCCTGAACTTTATGTTTGCAGAAAGAAAGATGCAGGGATGTTAGAATTAATGAGATGCCCAGACTAAATTCAATCACTAAAATTAGCAGAAACAATAAGAATCACATATGATGTCTTTTATTTTCCCCACTTGCTCTCCTGCACTGCCTTGATTGGTTTGTGTAATGAATAATAGTTTTATTTACTATTATTAGTAGTAGTGTTAGTATAATCACCACCTATTAATGAGCACATGCCAGTTTAAATAGAAAAATTGTACTCTCTGCTTGTTAATATGTGTTGTTTATAGGAGAGTGAAACATGCAGGGTTAAATGTGAGGACTACATCTTCAAAATTTCTTGACCTACAGTGATGTAGATATATGCATATGTATATATGTATGCTTATATACATATGCATATATATGCATCTCCGTAGGTCAGGGTCCTCCTTCTTTAAGACATAAAAATTGCCCTATGAGAAGAATAGGAAACCCCCAGATGTATACAAACCAGCAAACCCCTAGACGAATGCAAGACACAATGAAGATCTCAGATTTTAAGAAGAGTGTGGGTTTGGATTTTTTTTTTATTTCTTTTTTTATAACCACATATACCTGACATAGGTACAGTATCGATCTGCCTACTGGTGGTGAAGCTGGGTTTTTGTTCATTTGGTGGTTGTGTTACCCTAAAGCTGCATGTCAGTTCATCAAAATCAATTCTCTTTTGATTTTTGCAACAGCAGAGCTGGGTCAGCTAACAAATGACAAAGAACCCTATTCATGACAAAGCGATTGTTGCATTACAAGTACAATTTTGTAGGAATTTAACAAAAAAAGCACAAGAACACAATTTTACTGCATCATTTACTGTCTCACATGATTCCTCAAACCTCTTGAATGTCACATAATGCAGTGTTTAGATTGTCTTCAGAGTAGACTAGTCACCTTCTTAAAGAGAAACACACTAGATTCAAGTGTATATTTTTTCAATTAAAAATATTTTTAATTTAATTGTATTTCCTAACATTTTGCAATAAATTCAGAAACACCTTAACTGACCAAACAAAACCAGTTCCACTTTACTTACAATATTATCTACTATTTATTTTAATTACTTAGAACAGATTATATAGGTGAGGGAAGAGCTCGCTGTTTCAGTGTGTGAATTGGTAGTTTCTTCTGTTAAACAGTTAAAAATGCCTCCTGCAAGGCTGTCTTGACTGCAAAGCTCAGACAGAATCTGAAAAAAGATCCTCTTGATAATTTCGCAGAGATTTTTATCAACTCAGTGCTGACAAGTGACGCAAATGTATGAATTAGAGGGAGGGTATGAATTAACATTTTCAGGAAACATAATTTTAAAGCTGACATTTTTGCCTGAATGAGAGTTTTTATTTGAGCAAAACTGAGCTCACACAAACCATAGATGTCTTTCTTTGTAGACATTTATCAGATGAATGGCAAATCTGTACATAAAAATCCAGTTAAACACTTCAATTTAGACACAAACATAAGTGTGATAGTTTTCCTTGGGATGGGCGTGTCTCTACTTGTGTCCATATGTAGAACATCCTGGGCATACATTTTAGCTCTGTCTATTGCAGTAGTTACAGTTTGGAAGTTTGGAAGACTGATGACTTACTGGTTCAAAACTCTTGTTTTGGAGTAACTCTTGGATACCACAGACTTTAAAGAGGTACTCTTGTGATCTCTGCTTTCAACAACCATGGTGTAGATCTTCAGGCAAGCAAGGATTTAGCATGCTGATTGAGATAGTTCCCTGATTGAGATAGTCTCTGATGGTTGTTAACTTTTGTCTCAAGCCAAGATACTATCACCTACTCGATACCTAACTAGCAACACAATTGTCCCTAAATTGGTATGTTTTGTGCCTAGGAAGCCCTTAAATCAAGATTTCTGAGCTTTTTTTCTCCAGGAATTCTTGAAAGAACCATCAGTATTTATTCAGCTGTCACATGCGGCAGAAAAGGCTTTTTCATTATTAACTTTTCTGAGAGAGGTTTGTAAATGTTGCCAGGTCGGTGAACTTGCACTGATGGCCAAGACATAAGTTTCTTGGACACGTAACATGAGTGGAGTCTGTGGTGCATGCTGGCACCCTCTTTAGAATTGGGAATGCAACTCCCCCAAACTCTGTATCTCCACAAATCCATGGACAGAGCAACTATTAGACCACTCTGGGCTTGTTGTTCTTGTTGTTGGGGATTTTTTAATTGCAAAAGAACTCAAAAGAGAAGCAATTGCTGTTCATCAGTCAAAGGGCATAAAAATGTAAGCAATGACAGTATTATATCTGTATAGATGTATGATTTTCATTTAGATTTATGTAAATAGCTATGGAAATTATTTTGGCCCTTGACTTTCAGTAGGTTACTGGTAAGGTTCAGGGAGTTGCAAAGTTTGAACAGACATATTTTAGTTCCTTTGGTCACAGGAGTAACTTTTCCCTGCTTAAACAGTTTAGTCACTATTCCTTTTAATTTTTTTGTGAGATGTTAGGCAATTTCCCCCAGTTATAAACTTCAAACTATTTAAACTGTTTGTTTTTAGCCCCAGAAGTTTCAAGCATGCAGATGCCTTTTTTTTTTTTTTTTTGCGTGTGAATATTCTTTCATGTTTTAGTTTATAGGCACAGAAATATCAATTTACTGATCTCTTCTGCAGAGGGATTAGATATTAATATCCAGGACCATGTTGGGACAGCCTTTTCATAGCTACTTAAGCACAGAATAAAAACCCTTCTTGATTCCACTGAAACACCTAAGACAGGGCTATTATTATTACATATCCATTTATCCTCTGGTGTTACATTTATCTTACAGACAACACTCTTTAACCAAGGTGTTGTCCAGATATCTAGCAAAATGCATTACTCTGGGGGATGTGTTACTATTTGTGAACCCTACTGCAATCTTATTCCTGATATGAGTGGGAATATCACATTAACTTCATTTGGAACAGACTAAGTCTGCCAGGCTTGGTTGCATATATATTTCAATGTTCCTTTGGGAATTGTGCAGCTCTGATATGCCTTTTCCTTAGGGCTAGTTTAAGGTCATAATATCTACAAGTATGCAATCATGATCCGTATGTTTCCTTTGCCTATTTCATATTTTCTGAAATGTTCAATAACATTTGTTTCTCTAACAAAAAGTCCAAGTACCATTCTTTTTCTCTGGCACATGCATGTAATTCAACTTGGGATCCGCATGGTGCAGAGATTCTGGGAGTCTATAAGGGCATTTTTTTTGTCCCAGCAGTCTCCTTTCGGGGAGTTTGTCGGTTTGCACTATAATGAGAAGTAGGTTAAAAGAAAAAGGGCATTTTAGTGGAGGAGGGAATTAAAATTCAGCAGCCTAATATCAGCAGTAGTTTATAACAGGGCCTTATAAAAGGCAGTTCTGTGTCTTTTTTTTTTTTTGTGTGCACTTTTATTTCCTTTGATATCAGCAGGGGAATTTTCTCTGCAAGACCCATTCCCATCTCACTTTACTGCTTTCAGATCCCTGCTGCTCTAGGTTTTCTCCTTTCATTTTGATATATGTTATATTCTTCTGCCTTCCCACTTGAAGGTTGTAGGAAGCTCGATATTGCCCTTAAAATAAAGAACACAATTGACGTGAAAAATTCTTCAAGGAGTGGCTCTGTTTTTCATATATGTCGAAAAGAATCCTTCCACTTACTGGGAGGCCTTGATAGTGGCCGAGGTGAAATCTTCAGGGTATTATCCTATGTCTAATGAAATTGTACTAGAAATGGTAACTTGCTACTGGCAGTTTCAGCTGTACCATATCTTTAATAAGAATGCATTTTTGTATTGTATAATTACACAATAATAAGATAAAATTATGGGTTTATGTATATACATTTATCTCTAATGCTGCAACTGAATTAAAAATGTGTTGTAATGAATTACTGCTCAAATGTTTGCCCTCTGTGAAATATGACAAGCTCCCCAGTTTGAAGTCAGTTCTTTTCTATGCTTCCCAGGGCAGATTCTGAAAAACTGGTTAGGTGCTTCTGCAGGAGTGGAGAATTTCTTTCTAGGCACCGATCACAGTGTGATTAACACGTTCCAAACGAAAATGTGTTTAAACCTCCCGTACCAATTACCTCAAAGTGTTTGCTGGCTTTTCTTTGGCTTTTTGGTGACCCCAACCTGGGCTGGGAGGCAGCGTGCAGGGGAGACATATGGTTATCCCACACAAGCATTCAGCAGTGGCCTCCGGTGCATTTCTGGTTGTTACAAATAGATGGCACTTTTGACTTGTACTAGAGCAATTCTGTTAGTAGGATGCAATACCTGAAAAAACCCCACTTGCTGAGGTTTTTGTAAGTCAGGCACATATTTGTTATTACTTATATGGGGCAAAAGAAATGAAGCAGATTCAAATAGCCTGTATATCTCAAGCAGTGAAAGCTTAAAAATACAAAAAATTAAACAGTAGAATGGGCAAATCAAGTACATTTATAATATATTTTCAGACTCATGCACTGGATTCTCAGGGCAAGCTGGAAGAGAATTATCTTTTAATACTGAGTTGCTTTAAATGCGAATGAGGCAATTGCCACAAAAGTCTCTTATTTGCTGCTTTTCTGGTCTACACGTGTGCACAGAGAGACACACATACACACAGGGGGGAAAAATCAGCCTGTTGTCTTGCAAGTGTTACTTATCATATTAATTAAAATCTGGTGACACGATAACACTAGCAGCTGTGTGGGAAAGCGAGGGAAATTAACAAACGTTTGATTTGTTGTGTTGCTAATGTGACACTTATTATACAGGTCACAGTAAAACAATACCTCAGCCAAAATATGCTAATACTGGTGGAGAACTGTTGCAGTTGTAAAAACATTGATGTTTATTATAGCGAGACAAAATAGCACATTACCTTTAGCAGACTGAATTGCTGCTTCTCAGGGTAAGCATAAAGTATCTCTGAAGGTTTAATAATTAATAAAACACCAAAACCACAGAGACAGAATAAAGTGAAATTGTTATACATATAAAGCCAGTAAAAAGAAAACAACCTCAGGTATGAAAAGGACGTAAAGCTGTTAGAAAGCAAAATATGTAATTTTTAACGGACAAGGATTAAATGGAGGACGCCTGTAGTTTTTTCGTTTAGCATCTCAAGGAACTTTATTACAAGAACAAAAGAAAATTATTTACTTAGATACAAGTAATGCTATAAAAAACCTGTAGCACTGGAAATGTAATTACAAATAGAAATGAATATCTTAACTGCCTTTTTTCCCCTGAGGAAAACTAATATGCAAACTTATTTTTTAGTTGTGGCTTATATCCAATCAACTGGTTTTATGACATTTCTAAACAAAGGCCTTTGGACTTTAAATAATTATTCCCATGCTATTTTTGGATCACATATAATTGCTTGCTCTTTAGTACATTTTCCCAAACTTAATTGCACTAGACTCTGAATCTGAGAACTTTGTTGTATATAGATACATAAGTAAATTTACAAAATTCAATTCTGAAATAAGAAAAATTCTACCCACAAATGAAGTAAAATTAGGAGCATGCATTCAGCATTTTGTAGCTATTTACATCCTCACAGGAATAATTTAAGTTTTACCTTTTCAGAGATTTCTTTCATTTCCAGGATATTTTCTCAATCTTTGTACCATATTTTTGAGCCCAAGAAAGGATTTTTTTTTTTCCTTTCTGTTGTTTTGATCATTTTACTGAAATGGGGTGTATGAAGTCAACCATTTGTTTGACAGTCTTTGACAGCAGATTATGTAGATTTTGCCTGACAGAACACTAGTCATTCAGAACTGAATTTCGAGTGAGCAATCTAGATCAGAGGTCAGGCTGCGGGGTACAAATGGTGAACAGATATTTCACCTTGCCATGTGAAAGGATGCAAAAAAAAGCAGGCAAATCAGGAACTGGTGAGAACTAAAAGGTTAAAGCACAGTTGATGCAATTACACAATATTTACAGCCTAAAATTGTGCTGAAGTCCTTTTGTACCTCCTGCTCTTCTAGTTCATGGGGGAAGTCAGCTCTGATTTGGAAGTCTTCCCCGAAGAACTGTAAATGCACTCTTTAGAGATCTGCTCTGTGTCAAAAATGCTAAAATATATCTGTTCCCACTTGCATTTCCCATCATTCACCTTGGTTTCAGTTTCAAATAAATATCAGACTACACAGATGCACCTGCCAGAAAATAGTTCCTTATTCCTCCCCCTTTTTCAGAATATCAGTAAGGGGAAAAAAAAAAGTGGAAGAAAAAATATAGTTATCTAGGGCAAAACTCAGGTATAGAACGCAGGGACAAGACATTTTGACTTTTCAGATGAAAATTGCCAAATGCAAATATATAATACTGAAACATTGATTTCAACTATTAGAGGTAAAAAAAAATACCAAAACAAACCTAAACCCCAACCCACAAAAGTATTCTATATTTTAGTGCTTAGAAATTAAATCAATTTGCAAATATTTTAAGCTCTCAACAAAAAACTTTGATTTTTTTTCCTCTTAGTGAACACTATTACCAGTTACACATACAAATAAAACTAACAGGAGCATTTGAGTTGGAAATATAAAAAGAAAATCAGGGCTAGATAGAAAAGATGGTTTGTTTTCATTTTTTTACCTCTGAATTACTTGTAATCAAAGATCATTTTCAGAGAAACACTATCCTCATATATTACACTCTCATTCTTTTATTAATGTCTTTCAAAATATAGCAAAAGTCAAAGCAGAAGAGGTTAAAGAAATTCCAGGAAGCTATTAAGTTTTGGGAGTTTTTTGAGAATCTGTATAAATTAGATGAAGCTTTAGTGAAAATTTCTACCTCATACAAGTATGAAAGGCTGTTTCTACATGTTCAAGGAGGTTAAGGATACCTGAATCAATAATAAAGATGCCAAGAGAACAATTTAAATCTACTAAATAACTAAAATCCTAAAACCATTATGCGGGGGAAAAAAAAGAGAGAGAGAAAAAAGAAAACACTTAAGGCTGATGAAATATCAAGGTTTATTATTCTATTAGACTTTGACAATGAAATGAAATACACAGACCTCTAACAATGTTATTAAAATAAAATTTCAAAGCTTGATTTTTCAATCATACAGTCAAAGAAAGGGAGACATTTTACAGTCATATCCTGTAGAGTATAGGAAAGTTCTCTGTCAAAGCTGTGTAACATTTTGATTAAGTGCTTGATAGATTATAAATATAATTCAAAGCTAGCAAGACACTTTCATAAATGGATCTTCTAAGAATGACTTGTGATCAATTTCAAATTACAGAAGTTTGTAATATATCCATTTCTTCCCTGCGTGTACTGTCCTTAGTAACACCTGCAATTACATGTGTGTTGTTTTGCCTGCATGTAGGTAGTCAGTGCAGAAGCACAGACTTGTGCTTGTATAAATATATATACACATACGTGTATATGCACGTATATATGTTTGCACACTCACAACTCTTTATATTTTTTCAAGCAGAGCCTTCTCTTCCACAGATTTTTTGGTTTGGTTGGGTTTGGTTTAATTTCATTAATATTACTTTGCATTCATTAGACAAATTAAATCAATGGGAAGACCAGCCATGAAAGGTTTTGGACAAGCAGACCAGACTCCAAACCCACAGATGATTTCATAGGAAGTCAGTAGCAAATGCAATGCCACAAAAAGGGAAGTGCAGAGCTTTTCCTATTAGAGTACAGTGAGGAACAAAACGCTCCTCTTTTTGTTACTGTCCCTCATTTCCACTGCCGCATGACTTTGTAAGATCTTTTGTAAGGGGAAAATATTTTGGTATGAACTGAGCAGTAGCTGATTGAGTTCTATGCTCTCAACTTTTGTTACCAGTACTGTTCATTGAAATAATATAATTTATTGATATAATTTACCTCTCTCATATGAATTGTTTGAAAGCAACCAGTCTCTTAAGTGCTATTGATCTATGCTCTACCCTGATTTTAATGGCCCCTCTTATAATACTCTCTTTGGAACCTACTCTATTTGTCCCTAAGTACATTAATCTAAATAATTACAATTATATTCATTATAAAAATACTCTATGTAGTACCTAAAAAAATTGACTCTTAGCTGGAATTAACTTGTCATTATCTTGTTCTGAACTGAAAGAAGTCAAAAAACAAGAAATGACTAGAGAAAGAAGAGAAAATTTCCGGAGGGTTTATTTAACAAAGGAGAGACCATTTCCAGTGAAAGTTATACCACACAACATGTTTTAAATGCATACATTCAATACTATAATAAGTTTACAGTCTATTGTTGGATCATAGGTCATCGGTCATGAATTATAATCTGAAATTACTTTCTTATGAATAAGCTTCAAAGCTACGAAGCTACGCAGCCTTTTCATGTATCGGGATCTTTACAGTTCACTGGGAGAGATTCATTATCAATGCAAGCCTGAGAAATTTGGCAAGATGTTAACTTTTGTGACTAACATTTGTTGGTCTAGTTTACTGTAGCATGCTGCACAGTGTATTTATAATAAGCGTTAGACTAATAATAAGAAGAACCTTCCTTTTGAAATGTCACAAATGTGCCATTCCCTTTAATTTTCCAGATATATGGGAAGTGGTGATAGAAAAGAAGGGGGGATGCCTTTCAAAATATGCAATTTGGGGTTTAGGAAGAATTTTTTAAAAGACCAATTTCCATATATCAACATTTTGCAGTGAGTTCCACGAAACATTTTGATATGATTTACCAAAAACAGTTTTTGCATCAGGAACATTACAGTAGCTAATCTGCATCTGTAAAGAGTGGGAAATGGAATAACATTAGGTATAAATGCAATGTAAAAAAGAAATAAAGTTAATGCAACATTATGGTAGAGAATTTAAATGTGCAATACTGAGGATATTCAAAGTTATGGTTCCAGTAACACTAACTCAGCCTTATTTACATTGTAGCTTTATATTTCTTTTATTCCTTAAAGGAAAACTGATTTGTTTTTTCTCAACTATATAGGATAATCTTTACGTATCAGGAAACATTTGACTCTGAGTTTAAACTGAACACCAAAGATATACATTAACTAAAACTGGGTGTTTCTGACTGTGGCCCTGGAACTACCTTTCTCATTAAAAGGTGAGAGAAATTTAGCTTGAGACAAGGGTATTTAAATTACTGTTCAGTGATTCAGTGCAGTTAATTCTTTAACTGATGATTTATCATGACCTTTGCTAGAAGTACCTGAATATCTCAGCTAGAATTTCTTGAATTCTAAAACTTTTACTTAAATATTAGATGCTCTTAGTTATTTTACATTTAACCTGATGAAATTTTTTAGCATGTTTTCCATTGTGATTTTATGCTGGTGGGATCATCCCTCCAGCAAAATTGCTGAATTGTACTACAAGCTTCAGAAGAACCTACCAAACTCTGTTCTAAAGATAATAGATGAGAAGTAACCAAAATGCTAATTATCTGTATTTGGTTGCATGCTTTGCCGTAATGTGGGGTTTACAGTGAAAAAGGAATCTCATTTTCATTTCACTTTCTTTGAATAAAATTAACTCATTACAAATCCATCATATCCTGCTGTTAGGCTACTCCCATGTATATCATTAGTCTAATGTAGACCCTGAACCTTAAGATTCCTCCACTGTAGACATCTAGCACTCCAGTGACAATGAATCTGTTAACCTCTTTTTGCGTACCAATCCCTACAGAGATATTTGAAACTCTCTTGGCTACTAGGTTATACACAGAAATCCCAACTTCCCTCTGTATCTATGGCACAGGGATATGGTGCAGCTGTCAGTAATAGGATAACTAAAGCTTGCTCATTTTATATAGAAATGTTTGACTTACAAGGCATTCGGTTGCAATTGTCTCCCTGGGGGATTCTGCCTTTAGCACAAAATCCATCATGCTACAGATGTCACGATATATTTTAGGACAAGATTTGTGAGATCTTCTATGGTGTGAGAGAGATATCTAGGTGACACCGCTATGTTTAGAAATAGAACAAAGCCAAGCCACAGACTGGGTCATTGTCCCACCATCAGTTGTAGCATGTCCCCTTGCATGGACCAGGGGATAGTACATTCCAGGAACTACTCCTAAGGGGGACTCTGATGTAGGGGAGGAAAGGTGAAAGCCATAAAAATGAGGTTTTTCATAGCACATGGTCCATTTAATTGTCAGCATAGGCATCTCCTGGCTCATCTGACACAGATTACCAGAGAATCTTAGGGATTTGTCTGTGCTATTAAACTGTGTGTGCTTCTGTAGATGATTCCTGGCCCTGGACTTTCTGTGACCTACCTAAAATTGTGTTTGTCACCAGAATTGTGCCTGTAAATATTTACATGTTTATATTCTGAAAAATAATATATGAAATGTTCTTTGAGTGTCCTATACACACAATACATCTGAAATTCCTGGATTGTTTGTTTATATCCTCAGTCCTTGAAGTCTTTTTTTCCTGGGTAATAAGACTTTTCTATTTTAGACCAAAGTAAAATCAGATTCATATTTCATTAGTCATCATACTCCTTAGCAATTTTGCTACACAAAACAGTCATTTCACATATGGATTAAAAAAGATTTTCACTGGAGTTTCAATCCTGAAGAATGCAGAAGGAACATTTGGAGAGAGCAATATAGAGACATTTCCACTGTTTAAAAACAGAATACAACTCTTCTGAAATCCTTCAACACTGTCATTTTGGAGAAAACAGAATGACATTATGAGTGAAAGCCTATGCTTATCTGAGTGTGATAAATTAGAATCAGACCCAGCTACATGGTTCTGATTGTTTCCACAGAATGTTTCCAAATAATTAAATATCGCACACATGACATCAGAATAGCGCAGGAAAAGTACTTGAAAATCTACTGAGGTATAGTGTGAATGCACACATGCGTAAGTCTGTTACTTGGTAAGACATTCTAAAGTGAAAGATCATAAAAACCAAAATTTTTGAAAAGACATAACTTCTGAAACAATGTATCCAGATATTCCTAAACCACTCATCTTTAGAGTAGACTTAATGCCTTTGAAAATCTGAAATTGTAAAGCTACACTGTATTTTAGTCTTCATATGCAAAAGATTAGAAAGGTAGTTTTTAACTGATTGAAAAGCAAACTCTCTACAAATATCGATTCTGTAGCTTGAGTGCCAGCAGTCTCTCAGCCAAGATTAATCAAACTCTGTCCAAAAAGAAATATTCAAACTTCACAAAAATCCTTCTTGGTCCAAATATAAAGGAGCAAAAGGAGTAAAATTCCTCTCTTTCTCTCAGATGAAAACATTGAAGTGTTCTGAAAGATATGCACCCTTGAGAAATGAAATTACTTATTTGAATTCTACAAAAATTACAGAAAACCACTGAAAATACTGTTATGAGATACTGTGTATTCATTGAAAACATCATCATGTTGTATGTCAATATAAAAACATTTAAGACAGCTCTATGAAACTCACACAGCACTGCAGAGAAGCAAACACACGTATTATTCTCTCCTTCCTAATAATTTAACTTATTACCTGTAAGAGAGCTGTATATTGCTTTCCTCAAATTATCACTTCTAGATTGGGCAAATAAGTTGTGACAGAAAATCATGGTTAATCATTTTTGAAAATTAATATTTCTAAAAAGTTATCAATATTTGGGATAGCTGGAACTTCCAGACATTTCTGCACGGATGACATTTCCTTGTCTTGGAAGATACCAATCAGAAAACCCTCTATAAAAATCCAAGATTGTTCTACTTTCCTTGATTAAAAATAGTGTGGTGAGTTTCTGCTTTCCACAGTGCCTTATGAAGGGGAGGTCCTAAGTCAGAATTTGGCGTTGCTCAATCATCTGGCAGTAGACACCCTATAGACACCATAAGGAGAGTGAGCAAGCGAGTACTTCCTCCAGAACTTTAATGTAGAAGATTTGGTTCAGGTTTCTCCTGGTCCAAGGCAGTTTGGAGTAGCAAAGGGTGCCCACAGAGACCATATCCTGGGCTGCATCAAAAGTAGTGTGGCTAGCAGGTCAAGAGGGTGATTCTGTCCCTCTACTCCACTCTCATAAGACCTCATCAGGAGTACTGCATCCAGTTCTGGGGTCCCCAGCACAAGGAAGAGGTGGAGCTGATGGAGCAGGTCCAGAGGAGGGCCATGAAGGGGTGGAGCACCTCTCCTGAAACAGTTGGGACAGTTCAGCCTGGAGAAGAGAAAGCTGCAGGAAGACCTTTTTATGTCCTTCCAGTACCTAGAAGGGTCTTATAAGAAAAAGCTACCTTTTACGTGGGCAAATAGTGATAGACAAGGGGTCATGGTTTTAAACCAAAAGAGGATAGATTTAGATTAGATGCTATAAAGAAATTCTTTATTGTGAGGGTGATGAGGCACTGGTACATATTGCTCAGAGAAGCTGCGAATGCTCCATCCCTGGAAGTGTTCAGTTCTTGGTTGGATGGGGCTTTTGGGCAACCTGCATTAGTGGGTGGCATCCCTGCCTGTGGGGGGGGGAGATTGGAACCAGAAGGTCTTAAAGATCCCTTCCAACCCAAGCCATTCTATGATCTATTCTATGAATTTGTGGCACATGAAATTGGAGATTATCAAGAAAATTGGGAGAAATGAAGAAATGTGAGGAAGAGGACAGGTAGTAAACAAAACCAAGAAGAATTAGGATAACGAACAACATGCAGTTAAAAAACCACCCAAAACAACAAAACAAACCCACACCAAAAAAGTAGAAGAAAGATCATATACCTGTAAAAATATTGATTTTAGAAGACCAGATACAGTTCAAATGTAGAAACTTCAGAGGGAAACTTTGCAGCTTGGTACAGGAGATCAGCTGAGAGGACCATAAGTCTCCATCCTAGTGTTCACATTTCTAGATGTTGGAAGGAATAGACAACACAGCTCTCAACCACTTCACTTTCAGGTGTTCCTTTCCTTAGACCTCGTGTAATCATTAACTCTGGGCATCTGTTATCCTGGGATGACTTTGCATCAGGAAAGGTCTGTTTGTTTTGTGAATGTCATACGTTATTTCAAAATATAAAGACTAAATCATAGTTAACTGTTGCATTAACTTGCACTAAGTCCAGCTCTTCCTGAGCTTTGACTGAGAGAAGAACTTGGGAAGGTCATGATGATTTTGAGTCTGGTCAATTCCAGAACATCAGTAATGTTCTCAATATTATGTAGCAATACCTAATATCACAGTGTGGTTACTAGTGTCTAATCACCAGAATCAGAGATGAGATGTATAAATCAGCATTCATTTGAAATTGGTTAACAAAATGTACAGAATTTTCATGGTCAGGCTGGTTGTTAGACTGTTCTTGGTGAATTTAAGTACACTGTAAGACTGCCCACACAATCAATACTCAAAAAAAAGGTGGTTACTTTTTCAGTTACTGATGAGTGTCAAGATGAAGCTTTTTGTATATTACTTTTGATATTCTCAGTCTGCCCTGAGCTACTCATCACTGTTGCTGGACAGAGAGGCCTCCTCGCCCTGTATTTAAACTCTTTAAACATATTTCTGCTGAAGTGAGAATATGAACAAAGTAACCTTTAGTATTTCCCTCATTTGTATGAAAAATTTGAAAGTCAAACTTTCCTGGACATTGGTTTTTATTGGGATTTTTTAGTTGACAAAAGATGAATAAAAATGTATCTATTAGGTGAACCAAGAACTCAACAGTTTTGGACCATATGATCATTACTATCAAGGAAATTACATACTTGAATTTATCTTTGAAGGTCAGAATAGACGACTCAGATACTTTAGACAACTCAGATACTTTTGGTAGATGGAAAGTTGTGCTGGTCTTAAAGGATTTATTGTCAAACATTTTTATCTCTAGGTGACTTTTATAGTGTTTCATAATTTCATGTTTTCCAGGTTGCAAATATACACTTCAGATTCACTTATTGTAATTCCTCCAAGTATTTTGTTTTCTTTGTCTCTCTGTACTGGCAGTAAACCCCTTCCTGTGACAATTTAGAAATGAATTTGCTTGGCTATGGTAGAGATCTTACAGATTTTTTGTTCTATATTTTCTGTGTTCTTAACCTCTTTTAGGTTCTACCTCAATGATTTTTTTTTCCTATGTAACCATGCCCGTCATGCTAACTTAAAATTTGTTGCTCTTAAATTAACCATTCCTGATTTTAGATCAGCACACTAAAGAAGTAAAAAAAGTAACCCTATTAGAACCCAGATTTGAACCTGAACATTTTGCTACTTTGCAATTCTCATTTGGGATGGAAGTGGTTAATACACTGCAAGCACAGGAATAATGCTTGCCCTGTTAAGTTCAGACTGTCCAAACTCTTTGTGAAAATCTAAAGCCAAGAAAACTTTTCCTTTCAGGCTATTGTTTAGAACTTGCTGTTGACAGTTCTTTCCCGACTGGAAAAAATACTTTCTTTCCTTGGTTTCATTCCACTGACCATACAATTAACCTACTTGCATAGTGTCTGTTTTTGATTAATAACTTCTTGGGTTTTCACAAGGCTGCACAGTTTTATTTAGTTTCATGGTGTTGATGGGTTCTGCTTGAAAATATGTTTCTGAGTTTTTGAAGTCTTTCCAGAGGCAGAAAGGGCTTGCCTTTACACATGCATTACATTGTAGATATTCTACCTACACCCTTTATTTTGGTATAAACTTTCTTGAGCCTGTCAGCCTTCTTCAGTTCTGAAGCAGCACTTCAGTTTTCTCTACAATTTTCTCTCGTCCTTCCAAAAGGAGGTTGTTTGTTGGTGGTTTTTTGTTGAGTAAAGGAAAGTATCCATTCCCAAGCCTGACCGATCTGTTAGTAAATTATTAATGGATATGTGAGATCAGTGCATAAGTCTAGTGCATCTTGTGCTTAATACAGCCTAGGTCTGGCATATTGCAATATTGGAAATTTCAGCCTAAACTGCATTTCAGATGCGATCAGTTATATCTTTGGCTAGGGACAGTGGATCGTAATTAAAATGAGAATCATGAATTTGCACAGTTATTTAAAGGAATAGATGTTTCCCTGGTTGTAATAATTCTGCCGAACTTTTTAAATACAACCATATTTTTAAACACAATGTGGATAAGAATTATTGAATTAAAAAATATATGAACAAGAATTTTATGTTCTTTCTGGCAAAACGTTTTTCCTTTTTAGCAATAGTGTCTGGTTTTGATTAATAACTCCTTATTTTATCACATAGATTCATAATTTTATTTGTATAATTTTGATATAGACCAAATATAATTAACTATCTTTTATAATAATTGTGTTCTTTCTTGTATAATAGCATTTAAAAGAGTATTTAGAAATTCAAGACTTTTTAGAGCCCTTAAAAACTCAATGTTCAAACACAATGAAAATGTCAGAAACTAATGATGATAATAGAACAAACTGCTGCTTTAAGACGAAGTAGAAAAACTCTGTTTTATTTTTATATTTGAAGTATTTATCTCAAAATGGGTTTAAGAACTTTATACATTGTCACTAGCATAAATTAAGAAAGAAGCCGTCAAACAGTTGATTTGTTTCACAGTAAAATAACTGTAAAAATAAATTTATATATGGTGTTGGGTAGCCATATTTTGAGGCATTCAATTTTTAATAATTGACTGCCAGATAGAATGACAAAATAAAGAACAACCAAATAAATTTCAGTTATGAAGAATGGTGGGTTTTTCCTTCCAATGACTTTGCTGCAGAAGGAAGCTCAGTACCTCTTGACTTTTACCATATAAAATCTGCATCTTTGAAAACTAGTTTTGTAGTAATTCTGGAGGAGGATGTTGTCAGCAGCGGCCCAGTGTTAATGACAGCCAGCCTGTGGCAAGACTTTCCTTTTGCTTTCCAGGAAAAAGAATCAAACCTAGTGGTCAAATATGCTTCTACTGGCTCAATGTACAGACATAAAAACCTTCTCTGAAAAATGTAACATTGGTAGATAATCTTGAAAACAGTTGTCCAGGCCACTTTGAACTCAACATTTGTAAACAAGTCTTGACATCAACTCTTTTGTCATCAAAAGGGTTTGTGAAATTTTTCCTTGTTTCCAAATCAGTTGTTTTCTTAAAAAGAGTTAATTCATTATTAATAATTTAAAAATATTATTTTCATTTGTAGAGTCAAATCTGGGTAGATGAGGCTGATAATACTGCCAAGGATTGGGTCATGGAGTCCTAAGTGGTGGGAAACAGTAGTGGAATCAGTCAGGAGACAGGCACATAGTCAAAAGAATTTGTGATTTAAGAGACTGACTCCTTTTCCCATCCAAATTGTAAACTCTGCCTCAATTGCTTTTGCTTGGGGTCTCACATCAATGCACTGTTGTGATGAAATTTGAACACCTGACTAGTACTCAGGGCAATCTGTATTCTAATCATATCATATATAAAGTATCATGACAGGCACCTCACATACACTATTAGGTGTATCAGATGTATGTATATTACACCACATTTTAATGCATACACTATGTTACTAATAAAGATACTCATTAGTAGCATGTATATGGGTATTACAGTATAAGACTAAGTAGGTAAATATGCAGGCTCTCTGCACACAGGGAATTTAAAAATAAAAGGAGTGATGATGCAGCGGAACTGCAAAACCCGTAAGTTCTGAAGAAGCTGGAATAAGATCAGCATGTTGAACCCTCAAAGTACAGAGTCCTGAAAATAATTTTCTCAAAGTTGAATGAGAAGTAGTCCAGAAATAGCTTCCAGACTAGAGGAAGATTAAAGTTGCTTAAAGATATTTAAGTTAAAAGCAAGAGAAGATGGAAACAAAGTAGAGGAGGAGAGTCTTAGAGAATAAAGTAACAGCACAAGAGTTTTGGGGTAACATTTGAAGAAAGCTGATAAGGGAGATTAGGAGATAACTCATAAACTAAGCTTACAGCAGAGAGGTCTATGGATTTTCAGAGAATTGGATGACAGTAGATAAAAATGTAGAAAGTAGACAATAAGCCACAAGGACTTTTTCCAGTGGTGCTCTACTACTCCAGGCTTATACACATACAGTCATGAAAGAAGCCAATCAACATTAATATTAGGGAGTATCACTATTCATACCATGCCTAGGAAGAGAGCAAAAGGTTGGACCAAAGCAGGTCATTTAGACTTATAATCAATTAGAATTGAGGAACTGTTGCCTCAAGCCTTGCTAGTAGTGTCTAAACTGAGCTTGAATTCAAAGCAAAGTTTAAACCACAGTAAAGGACATTAACACAGGGGAGATATGCATGACTTCTATTGAAATATCATTTTCCAACTGACTACCTTGCCTCAGTCAAGCCTCTTTTGTCATGAACTTCCTTGGGATTTCAAATGTCTCTTTTCTGAATAACATTAGTAGCCCAGATCTCTACTGAGTGTGTTAATGAAGATGGCCCTACTGCTCCTGCCTGCCTTGCCAACCCTACACCTAGCTCTTTCAAAGAAGCAAAAGAGCTGCTTCAAGACCACTGAAGTGGGACCTCTCATTGTTAGAATGCTTTGCCATTCTCTAAACATTTCCTAAATTTATTATATTTAACTTACTGTGGCTGTGATCAATGAGCACATGGAGAAATGAAGCAAAATGGATATTTTCTTCATAGTAGTAGAATGTCACAAAGTAATTTTCTCTTATGTGTCAGGAGAGGGTGAGTTTTACTCAGTTTTATCTGCAACCAAGACAGTGACAACCACAAATTCTAAATGATCATTTCTTGGGCCGACAACCACCCATTTAAATCTGCTGGTACTGTTGCAAGAGGATGAAGAGGTAAGCAGCTCCCACTTCTAACTTTCTTTTTGCCCTGCCCAGCCATCATGAAACTTTTTGTCTAAAGATCCCAAAGACAGAGACTATTCTGAATAAAGGGTTTCATCTTGAAGCAGGAATATGGGTCTGTATAACAAGGAAGAAAGTAGCATGTGCAGATTGGTTGGTAATGTTTTTCCCTTTAGAGTACCTAGTAACCAATATATTTTTTGTACCCTTTGATTCCTCCCATGAATCCTTTTTGGAAACGATCTTGCAGCCCAATATTTATGGTTAGATACAGCTGCCTTTACAGGTAGTAACAATGCCCTGCATGCAGTTATCCAGAGAATAGTACAAGGCCTCCTTCCCAGAGAAAAAATGCTCATGTTTGGTGCTTTCAGCTCTTCTACTGCTTCAGTTTTGAACCTAGATGTCCTCAGACACTTTTCAAGGTCTGGGCTGGTACTTCTCTGATAATGGCATCACTTCCCAAAGGGGTGGATAATATGCACTGTGTACCTTGTTGCTTCAATATCTGTGCAGCTTTCTTCCCACTGCTTTGAACATAGTTGAAATTCCCGTGAAAACAGTCTTTGACATCCAGAGCTGAAGGAATTCATAGTGTCCTATGACAAGGTAGAATATAGCAGATGAACAGCCTACTCATATCATAAATGAGCCTGAATGCAATAGAACATATGCATTAGAACTGGTTAATTGTAAATTTTCATGCTTTAGGTGAGAGGACAAAGTATATTTTATACAAAATTTTTGGTATTGCTACATTTAACTAATTGATTCTGTACTCTAGCACCACTGCCTATGTGTTGAAGAGGCATTTACAGAATCATAGAGTCAAAGAATAGTTTGGGTTGGAAGAGATATTTAAAGGCCTTCTACTCCAACTCCCCTGAAATGAACAGGGACATATTCGACTAGATCAGGTTGCTCAGATCTCTGTTCAACCTGGCCTTTACATTTCCACGGATGGGGCATCTACTGCCTCTCTGAGAAACCTGTTCCAGTGTTTTACCACCATCCTTGAAATAAATTTCATCCTTATATCTAACCTAAATATACCCTCTTTTCATTTAAAACCATGAACGCTTGTCCTGTTGTTGCACATACAAAAAAGTTTGTCCCCATCTTTCTTATGTCTCCTTTAAGTACTGGGAGGCTGCTATAAGGTCTCCCTGGAACTTTCTCTTCTCCAGCTGAATGACCCCAATTCTCTCAGCCTGTCTTCACAGGAGAGGTACTCAGCCCTCTGATCATCTTTGTGGCCTTCCTCTGGACTTGCTCCAACAGTCCACATCTTTCTTGTGCTGAGGACCCCAGAACTGGATGGAATACTCCAGATAGGGTCTCATGATAGTGGGGTAGAGTAGCAGAATCACCTCACTCAACCTGCTGCCCACACTCCTTTTTATGCAGTAGGCTTTCTGGGCTGAGAGCACACATTGCTGGCTCATGTCCAGCTTTTCATTCACCAGCATCCCCCAAGTCCTTTTTGGTAGGGTTGCTCTCAATCCCTTCATCCCCCAGCCTAATTTTCTTTTTACTATTCTTTGCTTAGTAAATCCTAATTTTTTTGGGGGGATGAGGGAGGTGGGGGAGATGGTGACAAAAAAATCCACTTGTCTTGTGGGAGTTTGTTAATGACTCCCAGAAATGTGTGCTCTTACTGGGGAAAAAGTACCTTACCTATAGTTAATCCTACAGAGATGTGGGGTGAGGTCCCAAGACTACAATACTTATTTTACCCAAAACATCAGGTTGGTCCTTAAATAGCAGTCCCAGAAGCGCAAGACATTTTATTATTCATTAAGTAACTTAGGATCCACTATATTTTTTTTAAAGTTATTTTCCCTAGAGGAGTTCCTAATATAAGATCTTCCAGCACAGATGAAAAAGAGCAAAGTATCTACAGCAAACAATCTTCTGCTGAATTCAGTCCTTATCGTTTAGGAAGTGTTGTAGGCAGCAGCAGGAGTGCTGAGTGATCCACATCATACCTCTCTAAATCCAAGATCTGTCCTGGACCTCTGCATGGGCAGCATGACTAAGATTCTTTGCCTTTTTTATAAGGGGGAACACTTATTTCTATGCTTTTCCTGAATACTTCTGTAGCAAGCATTTTTCTGTGTCTGTTTAGAGTGGGCAATTCTAGATATAGGTATGTGTATGAGGGGGCCAAGTGGGTTGATGCTCCTGGAGAGCAGAAGGCAGCAAAGCAGAGGCACTGTAAATGTTTTTAGCAGTGCAGTATCTTTATGGAGAATCCTACATTAGAAATGTACTACAAACAAAGGTGTCTGGCACCAGATTATGTATCTTAAAAACAAATGGGCGGGCTTCCAGTTAATTCCTGAAATGCCCTCTGACGTCTACCAGAAGTTGTTAGTTTTTGTAGATGTCATATTTAGTTGAAATGAGTCCTCTGCTCTGACTTGCTAGGCTCTCTGCATGGGCTGTCTTGTAGGCACTCAAGTCTAGTTGCTCAAAAGGGCAGAAGTTCAGTTTCACAAGGTTTGTCCTAAGACAGAGACGAGCTCAAAATTCTTACATTTTCTGTGGTGAGGCAAACAGTCTAATAGGATGAACAAAATGTGAGGGCCAATGAGATCTGGAAACTAAAAGAATTAGCTATTGATTGTAATGAACACATAGCAAAGGGAGCCTGAGCTTTACAAAATGAATTAAGCAAGAAGGGAAATAAAAACTTCTCCCAAAAGGAGAAGCTGATATTTATGAAAACCACTCACTCACAGTCAGATTATGAGCTTGAAGTTAATACCATCAGTAACAGCATCTGGAGAAATACTTTTTTCATTACTATTAATTTTAATGATTACTATTTTAATTAAATTGTCATTTGTGCTGGCTTTCAGTAACCCAAATCACCATTATGCCTAGATTTGCTTTAGTCATTAAAATGGTAATGTATTACAGCAGATACACAGCAACTGTGTTTCAAGGTATGCTCCAAATTACATGAAGTGCAGAGGTAAAGATCCATACCACCAAAATATGGATTAATTTTCTGGAGTTTGTTGTTGCTTTTGTTAAAATAGCAAAATTTTAATAGCAAAATTTCCAACATGAAAAAAGAGGTTCTGCTGTAGAGAAAGGTATCAACAGAAGTTCATGGTAGCTGAAGGATGCAGCTGGTAATTCCATTCTGACCGACAGTCTCCTTTTAAACTTTCCTATGCCCCGTACTGTCAAACTGGCTGATGTGCAAAGGTCAGTGCCTCTGTCTCCCTTTGAATTGTCACAAAGTCTAGCAAGAGGTGTCTTAAAAATCCCTCCAAAGATGATGGAAAAGGGTTTTAGCCAGTTAGCTAGCTACTTATTTCCGAAGAAGCAAGGGAAGGAACTTTTGGGAGAAGGAGTGATCCAAATGTCTGTAAAACTCTGATGGTGAAACTGGAAAGCAGGGATATAACTACACTACTCAGTCAGCAGATTTCAGCCTACCCTCATTTAAAATCTATTCTTTTTAAGTTTTGTGGACTGCAGCATTACTCTCCTATCAAATCACTAGTACATAATGAGAATATTAGACTGTTTTCCTTAATAGGATTGATCATATTAAAAAAAAAAAGATAAAGCACAGCAGCAAGTACCCTAAATACTCTCGGCAAAGTGGAGCTACCATGCCCACCATAATGTGGAAACTGTTGTCTTCATTTTTCAGTGATTAGAGTTTGAAATTACTTGATTCAGCACAGTCCATTTCCTTTCAGGTTCATTTCTTTATTATGTTACAAGAGGAATAACTTTCAGCTTCCAGCCACCCACAGTAGGTGCAGTGTAGTGCACCTGGTTTATGTGCTTTGTGAACGCAGTGGCTGCTGATTATATATTATTCACCAACATACTAAATACAAAAGCAGATAGTTGCCATGTTTGATAGGTTAATTTTAAAGGGGTTTTGTTAGCAAACAAGTCTTAGAAATAAAGCAGAAAAATGCCCAAGTTTGGTTCCAGCCTCTCCCCCTCTCCCAGGGAGGAGCTGCTTGCCTCTTCAGTAAGAATTCAAATGAATTGAAAATTCCTTTAGAACTGACAGCCCAAGTGTAAGAATGATAAACGGCTTTGGCCTTGATGATTTTTATTAAGCACTAAATGTCACATTTAACCTGCATTACTGAAAGCAATTACCCATGTATCAACAGTCAAGCAGTGCAGAGCTAGACGCCTGAAGCAGTAGCATTATGCTCCATCTGGGAATAAGGATTTTCAATTAGAAGGCAAATAGCTGGAGAGGGGATCAAGTCCTCCAGTGGCTCCCAAAGGAGGTCTATGAGAAGCAAAGTCTTCATATCCAAGTAATCGCAGGCAATGTCAACAGAGCATTCCAAACCATCTGCTGCCAGAGTAGCGTTTACTTTATCAAATCTCAATATTTACAGAACACTGATCAGCTCGTGGGACCAGGATGGCTCACTGCCAGGGTGTTCTGGGAAATTCATTTTAAGGTGTGTTTCAGTAGGCTAATTAATTTACAAGCACCTGTTTCATCACTGGGAGCTGTTAGCACACCAGATGAGCTGCAGCGGGGGAAGGGGACTTTATATCCTAGCTAAATTGATTTAAATTGATTTTCATTTACTGATGGCATGGTTGTAGTTTAATATGAGCATGACCTAAAGTATTTTTGTTTATTAATGTGTGAACCAGATATCAGATACTCATTAATAAATATATAAATGATAATAGTTGATTATTTGTAAATATACTTTGGCTTTTGAGACCTACAAAATTTTTCAGTTAATATAGCATGAACCTTTCGACAGGAAATATTGTGTACATATGTGCAGTATGTATCCTATTCCATTTTGGTTATTTGTGGGATTTTTTTCAATTCTGTGTTGTTTAAAAGAAAAATACGGAAAAGATTTTTCTGTTAAAGATGGGCCTAACTCTGTTAATGTGTCATTCAGAGAATCACTTTGAAGGAAACATCATGTTGTAAACCTCTTTGTGTCTAGCACTGGTAATCATGCCACCTAACCTCACACTGCTCTGACATGCTAGGCGTTGGGGTTCCTGAATTCTGTCACAGTTTCCTCCATCAACAAAGAAACTCGAATAACTTATTACACTATGTCTTCACATCAGGGAGTCAATTTAGAATTAATTAATTTATGTTTGAATGTCATTTTGCAAATGGAAAGTTCAGGATAGACTAGTTAAGATGTGACAAGTGGCACTGCGGAGTGATTTGTAAAACCAAATTAATCATTTTTGTTTCATGAGTACAGTGTTTGGAATTAAGGCTTTTTCCCTGTCTATCTGCAGAGCTTCTGCAATCTCTGTATGCTACTCCAGAAACAGCCAAGAGGTACATTATGCAGAAAAAGACTTCTTTTCAAAATAAGTTGGACTTTTGGAGTATTTTCACAGAAAACTACTCAGATCAGAGTGAAGATCCAGAATGAATTGCAAACATTATTTTGCTAAAATTTTGCTGAAGTGATGGGTTTGAGAAAAACAGGATAAGATTTAAGAGGCTTGGGAAGTCCTGGAACTCTTAGACTATCTTTGAGGTTTTCAACAGATCTTGTCATTCAGTTCTCACTCTGTAAACTGAAGATAGTATTTTCTGCCTTGTTTAGCATCTTTAAAGTGGGCATTTGTGACTGTGTTTAGCCATGTGCTATTACAGCAGTTTGCAACTTACTGCTCCAGTATCGTTTGATTCCTCTTGACATTGCAGTAATAGAAAGAAGGAATGATGATAATTTTATTCTAGTAATGTCAAGATAACCCAACCCTTATCGACTTCCTCTTAACATTCCTGTTGTTGTCCTTCTGAATTACTGGTCTAGATCTTCTTTACACTGTGGGTGTATGGTGCCTGTATGAGATGGAGGGAACAGGAGAAAGCTTAAATAGTTCAGGCAGCTGGAAGCTCATCTTAAATAGATTTAAACTGGAGATACAGAATTTTTTTTTTGTCATTGTAATAGTAGTGGAAAATTTATGGGTGTTGGTGGATTGTAAGTCTTTAGATCAAAACTGGGTATCTCACATACCTTTGCTTGGCCTCAGCAATAAACACCCAGATAATGAAATCCTGTGGCCTGCTGTGTGCTGAAGATAGAACATGTATATTAATTTTTCATTTGCTTTCGACTTTAGATCTGTCTTTCCCTGGTAAATTTTGGGCTACTTGGGAATAATAAAAATTATTTTTTTAAAAATTAATCTCATATTATGTTATATAATGGCCTACACATATGAAGGAGATTGAGTCAGGTTCTGTTACAGGAGTTTTGAAGGTCCATGAATGGGAAAAACACTTGGAACTCCTTGTCTGGTAAACTAATGGTGTTTTATTGCTTTAAAATTTATTCAACAATTTTGTGTTTCATCCTTCAGAAAGAAGGAGAAAGAGCTTGGGTCTCCTTTATGCTCTCCTGGCTAGAAGATGCTCCAAGGGGTGCCTTGGACATCAGTGACCCTGCAGTGTCTGTGGCATTTAATAGAGTGGTCTTGTCCTTGACACATGCACAGGCACATTCCTTCTGTGTTAGGAATCTCACTGAAGACTTTATAGGACAGTCATATAGACTTGTTTGCCATTGACTAATTGCAGAATTGCCACAGATATTTAGAATCAGCACCCAAAGGATGAAAATATTCTTCCCTATATTATCATTTTTATTTGGGATCCCATAACTCTTATATGGTAATAAAAAGTTTTTTTCAGTGCAAAATGTTTTACTTTGTTTTAAGTTTATTCCTTCCATAGCCATGACCTGACATACTCCATGTCTTTGGATTCAGTTTAACAGAAGAGAGCTTGTTTACAGCCTTTGCATTTGCTATTCATTGGGTAGAGATATTTTTCTAAGAGAATTATTTAAGCATGAAGGTATTATGTGTTACCTTGTTTATATATTGCTGGTGGAGCAAAATAATGGATTGGAAATCCTTGCAGAAGGTTGAAACACTTTGTATGAGTATCCACAACTTTCAACTTTATCATTATCCCATAGCCATGATCTTATCCAGTTTCTCATGTAAAAAGCAGTGCATTTGTATTTATTTGAATTTTTTCATATCTTTTTGTGTAGAGAAGAGATTTTGCTAAGTTGTTTTTGTGGATTTCATGGTATGGTTTAGTGTTTTGGGTTTGGGGTTTTTTTTGTGAGACACATGTCATTGTTTGCCTCATCTCAGACTGTTTGACTGGAGTAATGTCAGTGTCTGAGTCTCCTTCATGTGGAAAATGAAGAAAATTTAATGATGCCATAAAGCTCAGAGGGGTCTTAAGTTTGCTCAAGATCTGAGATAAGGGTAGTTGAACACCATCACAAATTCGTCACTTATACTGTGTTGACCGAGTGCTGGTGTTTGTGCAAAACTGAAAATGTGGCAATTCTTGCTTCAAGAACCTACTGTAATCTAATTCAATGGCTTAAAACAATGTTCACATCCTATTTCTGATTTTCAGAGGACATGTTCATCAAAAATTTCAACATTTCAAGGAGGAGAATGTAACTGTTTAAAAATGAGAAAGCTGTAGTTTTTCAAGAGAGCTGGGATTTGCTTTGACTTCTCAAATCTGAAAAAACACTTTGAAGAAGGGATGACTAACAGAACACATTATCAACATATTAAAAAGCCGGTCTTCAGTTTAAAAATATATGGCAGTTGTTATTACTAAGTCACTATATTTTATACTGAAAAGTAGCTTTTTCTTTCCAAATTCTTCCCAATTCAGTAAGAAATAATTATTTATTCCACAATATTTTTCTCCATTCTGTAATCAGTACAGTGATGGATATTTTACATTTGAAAGAAACTTCAGTAGAAATGTAGTTCAGGTAAATTGAGATAGATCAAATTGTGAGTTTTCAGGATCATTTTGGTATATCTTAGGACTTCAGAACAAGATGAAATTGTTTTGATGTACAAAGACAGTAGCACCAATCATTTAATATGCACATAAATACCAAGAGAGTAAAATCCTGGGCTAAAATCCTGGGCTCTCTGAAGTCAGTGGCAAAATGTTTCCCAGAATCTAAAATTTTGAAAAAACATGTCAAATGTAGTAATTATCTTGAAATAATTGTTTTAATGTCTAAGAGAGACTGAAGAGAATAATATAGTCAGCCAGCTTGGTGTTGCCAGCCAGCAATTCACAGAATGGTGGAGGGAGAGGGTGGCACTTACAGTGCACTTTACAAGTGATGCAACCACATAGCAGAAAATAGACTGAAAATCCTATTTATTCCCATAAAAGCCTGTTAGTACCCTACCACTACAGTCATGGGTTTGTGCCAGGTGTTCTTTGACAAGCATACTAGCCTGATGATTCCTCTGCACTGTTAGTTGTGGTGTTTTGTTGTTATTTTTTTGCATGCACTGGGACATGTGCTTTATTTGCTAATGAAACTCAACAAATGTTTAAAATCTTGCATTATGAGCACAGCTAATTAACAACTGCGGGGACATAGTTCTGTATTTGTTCAGTTTTGGTGTTTATTGTAGCGGAGGTTTGTTCCTTGCAATGCAGAAAATACATATGTACCCCTTAAGTCCTGGACATTGTGTGGCCATTGACTTGTTTGAAGAGAACTCCCCAAACAGGTTTAATTACTACATATAGAAGTCTGGTTCCATTCTCCCCTGTGACCTAGAGGTGAAAGAATCTATATTTAACTTTTAGCAGGGTCTGTAATCTGTTCACTTCCCACTGTTTGCTTTATTGTTCTACTTCAGCACCCTTTCACAGCCTGGCTTCCACGGTGCTCTCTCAAGGGTGATTCAGCATACTGTAATTTTACTGCTGGTAGGTCTGTTTTATTTAATGGGATTTGTTTTATTTTACAATATTACTTTAAGCTCTGATCTGTTGTAGGATAAAGATGTTACTATGACAGTGTTAGCTTCTCTGTAAATTACAGTGCCTTGAGGATTGCATTTTGAGACTTCATATAAACACTTTACAGAGCTAATAACATAGATACCATATGTAAAGCTTGAAAAATATTTAAATAGGGCACATTTGAAGGAATAAAACAATCAAAAGCCTTTTGGGGGATAATGCATATTACACTGAATTGTTTAAACTCAGCGTACAGCTTTTAAAACATAACCCATGTAACATCATCCATTTTCCATTTTTTTCCTGCTTACCTACAATTTATTTGAACCATTGAAATATGTTTTCAGCAACACTTTCTTTGGAAACTAAAACACAAGCCGGACCTTTGATCAAATGTAGTATTTCTCTTCCCCTCCCCTCCCCTCCCCTCCCCTCCCCTCCCCTCCCCCTCCC